>NC_135372.1:18038381-18341412 GCF_049243985.1 Paroedura picta
GAGGTAATGATAATCGGAGACTTTAATGCAGTCCAAGATTCATACTGGGATAAATCTTCAAGGAAATCAGGTTCAACATTTCCACCTTCTGCAAGATCTAATTTTAAGCACCTGGCTCTAGTGGACGTATGGAGAGAACACCATCCAAAATTGCGCCAATATACCTTCTATTCAAACAGACATGATGCCTACTCAAGACTGGATCAATGCTGGACGTCAAAACAAATGTTACACAAACTGAGAACTTCAGAGATACTACCAAACACCTTCGCAGACCACAACCCATTACAAATAGAGCTTTGTGTGAAAAGAGTCGGAATAAGAAGGTGGAAAATGAATAATTATCTTCTGGAGGACCCAAAGGTTCAGCAGACCTGCGAAGCAAGTCTACAAGAGTTCTTCAAACTAAATGTCACTCCAGACTCCTCATCGGCCACGGTGTGGGATGCCAGTAAAGCATATATGAGAGGCATACTCTTACGACTTAATACTACAATAAGAAAAAGAAAAGAAAAGACTCTGAGTGAAATAAAAGAAAAATTGCAACAGACAGAAAAGCAACATCAAGAACATCAAACTAGAGGATTAGCAAAACAAATAAAATTACTAAGAATACAGAGAGACAACCTAGAGGTGGAGGAAATGAGAAAGAAACTCGACTATCTCAAACAAAAAAACTTTGAATGGGCAGATAAACCGGGGAGATGGCTGGCTCAAAGACTGCGGAAGAGCTATCAGAAGCATAGCATCACAAAGCTATCACATGAAGGCCAGAACTATAATAATGAAGTAGAAATTCACTCATGTCTTACCCAATTCTTCCAGAACATATTTACGAAAAAGGAACAAAATATAGACCCTGGAACATTTTGTCAAAAAATATCAATGAGCAAATTCACAGACCATCACAGAAAAATTCTTAATCAAAGAATTACAATGCAAGAAATAAACGATGCAATAATGACAACAAAAGCCCAGAAAGCCCCAGGGCCGGATGGACTGAGTGCAATATATTACAAGAAGATGAGTCATGTTGTCTCTCCACATCTACTTCAACTAGTGAATGAGATTATAGACAATCCTGGAAAATCTCTCCCAAAATCATGGCAACAGGCCTCAATAACACTTATTCACAAGGAAGGAGGAGACACGAACTCACCCAACTCGTATAGACCAATCTCTCTGCTAAATGTGGACTACAAAATCTTGGCAAAAATCTTAGCAGAAAGACTGAAAAAATGCATCGGAGACGTTATACATCAAGATCAAACTGGATTCATGCCAAAAAGATTAATGAGAAATAACATAAGATTCGTATTGAATGTGGCAGACTACGTGCGTAAAGAAAAGTTGAAGGCCGCTTTTATATTCCTGGATGCGGAGAAAGCCTTCGACAACGTTAGTTGGGATTTCCTATTTGAAACACTGAAAGCAACCGATTGTGGTGGTACTTTCCTGGAATTCATCAGACAAATATATTCGGAACAAGAAGCCAGAATCTTAATAAATGGAATGCTTACAAAACAATCCATTAAAATAGGTAAAGGCACCAGACAAGGATGTCCTTTGTCTCCATTGTTATTTAACCTGGTACTGGAAATGCTGACAACTAAGATAAGAGCCACAGAGGAGATCATGGGAATCAAAATAGATGATCAGGAATTCAAATTAAAATGTTATGCTGATGATGTAGTGTGTACTGTCATGAACCCAAAAGCGTCAATTCCCCCTCTCCTGGAACTATTGAAAGACTTTGGACATTACTCAGGGTACAAAATAAATAAGGATAAAACAAAAATCGTTTTACAGGGAGCCACAGATCTCGAAGTGCAAAATATCAACCGAAAAACCGGATGTGAGACAAATCCCAAATGGGTGAAATATCTGGGAATCTATCTAGACAAAGAATTCCAAGAACTCTTCATTGGTAACTATGAAAGACTCTGGAAGAACATGCAACTGGATATCAAAAGATGGAACGAGTTAAAACTGTCCTGGTCAGCTCGAATGGCTACGGTCAAGATGAACCTGTTGCCTAAATTCAACTTTTTGTTCCAAATGTTACCAATAGTGGTCCAGGAAAAAACGCTAAGAAAATGGCAATCAGCGATTAACAAATTTATTTGGAGTGGAAAAAGGCCAAGAGTTGCTTTTAAAATACTTCAAGACGTGAAGGAGAGAGGAGGCCAAGGTGTACCCAATTTAAAACTATACAAAGACGCAGCAACACTTACATACATAGTGGACTGGATACGGGAACCGCACTCAAGAGAATTGGTATTTGAAAGAAAAACTATGGGTAACAGTTTTCATGAAAGACTATGGCCAGCAGGGAAACAAAAACAAAAAGTAGTAGCAAATACCTGGACTAGTGGGCTTATGAATGTATGGTCAAGATATAATAAGAGACTTTCCCCCACACCATCAATATTGAAATCGCCAATTGAGGCACATTTTGGTAAAGCTCAACAAAAAAGGTTGACCTGTATTCAGTACAAAGACTTAATATCAAAGACTGGTAAGCTTAAGGATATACAAACAATAAAGGATGAAGGAGTAGAAATTCAATGGTTAGAGTACAACCAACTAGTATCCAGATTTAAAGCAGAGTTCCAGCAACCGTTAAATCTAGAGGCCCCAATACCAGAGTTTGAAAACTTAGTAATCCAAGATAAACCACATTTACAGGGCCAAATATATAAACTGTTACTAAGGTACGAGACAGAAATGGAACGGGTAAAGCCATGTATGATCAAATGGATGCAAAATATTGAGACTAATGTGACAATGGAACAATGGGAGTTAGTATGGTCTAGAATACCAAAGTATACCAACAGTCAAATACTTAAAGAAAATTGGTACAAAATGTTTTATAGGTGGTATGTAACTCCAAAAGTGATCGCTAAAATTGCCAAAAATTGTAACAACAAATGTTGGAAATGTGATGATAAAGTAGGTTCTTTTTTTCATATGTGGTGGAGATGTGAAAAAGTTTATAAGTTTTGGGCAAAAATACATACTATTATGCAGAAAATGTGGGGTCTTAGATTCCCTATGAAAGCTGAAGCTATGTTATTAAGTGTTCCTCCTCAGTGCCTCCCAACCCACACACAGAGCTTCTTCTTCTACGCGACGACGGCAGCAAGACTAGAATTGGCCAAGAAATGGAAAACGCAAGAACTACCCTCGACAGAAGACTGGCTGAACAAACTAGCTGACTTTGCCAAGATGGCTAAACTGACACTGATAATTAATGGAAAAACAGAAGAGGCCTTTCAAGAACAATGGGGCCCTTACCTGAACTATCTAAAAAAATAACACAAAGGGAATTGAAACAGGGAACCAAATGTATTAAATGAAGAGCATAGTCCTTTTTTTTCTGTATTGACAACATAGATTGCATATATCTTACTGTCTTTAATTTTGGAAAATAAAAATAAAAACTTTAAAAAAAAAAAAAAAAAAGAAAATCCCTATTGATTTATCTATTTTTACAAGGAAGTAAAATGTGAAAAAATATTTCTACATCCCATGGCCTTTCCCAACCATTTAAATTTTTCTCTTACAGGTCTAACACTTCCGAAAAACCAATACAACGCCCACCCGGAACAATATATAAAGCTAAACGAACCGTTCACTGGGTACTTATCCGTACGAAACTCCCTATTGATTTATCTGTTTTTACAAGGAACTAAAATGTGAAAAAAATATTTCTACATCCCATGGCCTTTCCCAACCATTTAAATTTTTCTCTTACAGGTCTAACACTTCTAAAAAACCGATACAACGCCCACCCGGAACAATATATAAAGCTAAACGAACCGTTCACTGGGCACTTATCCTTACGAAAATCCCTATTGTTTTACCTGTTTTTACAAGGAAATAAAATGTGAAAAAAATATTTCTACATCCTATGGCCTTTCCCAACCATTTAAATTTTTCTCTTACAGGCCTAACACTTCCGAAAAACCAATACAACGCCCACCCGGAACAATATATAAAGCTAAACGAACCGTTCACTGGGTACTTATCCGTACGAAACTCCCTATTGATTTATCTGTTTTTACAAGGAACTAAAATGTGAAAAAAATATTTCTACATCCCATGGCCTTTCCCAACCATTTAAATTTTTCTCTTACAGGGCTAACACTTATGAAAAACCAATACAACACCCACCCGGAACAATATATAAAGCTAAACGAACCGTTCACTGGGTACTTATCCGTAAGAAAATCCCTATTGATTTATCTGTTTTTACATGGAAGTAAAATGTGAAAAAAATATTTCTACATCCCATGGCCTTTCCCACCCATTTAAATTTTTCTCTTACAGGTCTAACACTTCCGAAAAACCAATACAACGCCCACCCGGAACAATATATAAAGCTAAACGAACCGTCCACTGGGCACTTATCCGTATGAAAATCCCTATTGATTTACCTGTTTTTACAAGGAAATAAAATATGAAAAAAAATATTTCTACATCCCATGGCCTTTCCCAACCATTTAAATTTTTCTCTTACAGGTCTAACACTTCTAAAAAACCGATACAACGCCCACCCGGAACAATATATAAAGCTAAACGAACCGTTCACTGGGCACTTATCCTTACGAAAATCCCTATTGTTTTACCTGTTTTTACAAGGAAATAAAATGTGAAAAAAATATTTCTACATCCTATGGCCTTTCTCAACCATTTAAATTTTTCTCTTACAGGTCTAACACTTCCGAAAAACCAATACAACGCCCACCCGGAACAATATATAAAGCTAAACGAACCGTTCACTGGGTACTTATCCGTACGAAACTCCCTGTTGATTTATCTGATTTTACAAGGAACTAAAATGTGAAAAAAATATTTCTACATCCCATGGCCTTTCCCAACCATTTAAATTTTTCTCTTACAGGTCTAACACTTCTGAAAAACCAATACAACGCCCACCCGGAACAATATATAAAGCTAAACGAACCGTTCACTGGGTACTTAGACGTACGAAAATCCCTATAGATTTACCTGTTTTTACAAGGAAATAAAATATGAAAAAAAATATTTCTACATCCCATGGCCTTTCCCAACCATTTAAATTTTTCTCTTACAGGTCTAACACTTCCGAAAAACCAATACAACGCCCAACCGGAACAATATATAAAGCTAAACGAACCGTTCACTGGGCACTTATCCGTACGAAAATCCCTATTGTTTTACCTGATTTTACAAGGAAATAAAATGTGAAAAAAATATTTCTACATCCCATGGCCTTTTCCAACCATTTAAATGTTTCTCTTACAGGTCTAACACTTCTGAAAAACCAATACAACGCCCACCTGGAACAATATATAAAGCTAAACGAACCGTTCACTGGGCACTTATCCTTACGAAAATCCCTATTGATTTACCTGTTTTTACAAGGAAATAAAATGTGAAAAAAATATTTCTACATCCCATGGCCTTTCCCAACCATTTAAATATTTCTCTTACAGGGCTAACATTTCCGAAAAACCAATACAACACCTACCCGGAACAATATATAAAGCTAAATGAACCGTTCACTGGGTACTTATGCGTACGAAAATCCCTATTGATTTACCTGTTTTTACAAGGAAATAAAATATGAAAAAAAAATATTTCTACATCCCATGGCCTTTCCCAACCATTTAAATTTTTCTCTTACAGGTCTAACACTTCTGAAAAACCAATACAACGCCCACCCGGAACAATATATAAAGCAAAACGAACCGTTCACTGGGTACTTATCCGTACGAAAATCCCTATTGATTTACCTGTTTTTACAAGGAAATAAAATGTGAAAAAAATATTTCTACATCCCATGGCCTTTCCCAACCATTTAAATTTTTCTCTTACAGGGCTAACACTTCCGAAAAACCAATACAACACCCACCCGGAACAATATATAAAGCTAAACGAACCGTTCACTGGGTACTTATCCGTAAGAAAATCCCTATTGATTTACCTCTTTTTACAAGGAAATAAAATGTGAAAAAATATTTCTACATCCCATGGCCTTTCCCAACCATTTAAATTTTTCTCTTACAGGTCTAACACTTCCGAAAAACCAATACAACACCCACCCGGAACAATATATAAAGCTAAACGAACCGTTCACTGGGTACTTATCCGTAAGAAAATCCCTATTGATTTACCTGTTTTTACAAGGAAATAAAATATGAAAAAAAATATTTCTACATCCCATGGCCTTTCCCAACCATTTAAATTTTTCTCTTACAGGTCTAACACTTCTAAAAAACCGATACAACGCCCACCCGGAACAATATATAAAGCTAAACGAACCGTTCACTGGGCACTTATCCTTACGAAAATCCCTATTGTTTTACCTGTTTTTACAAGGAAATAAAATGTGAAAAAAATATTTCTACATCCTATGGCCTTTCCCAACCATTTAAATTTTTCTCTTACAGGTCTAACACTTCCGAAAAACCAATACAACGCCCACCCGGAACAATATATAAAGCTAAACGAACCGTTCACTGGGTACTTACACGTACGAAAATCCCTAATGATTTACCTGATTTTACAAGGAAATAAAATGTGAAAAAAATATTTCTACATCCCATGGCCTTTCCCAACCATTTAAATTTTTCTCTTACAGGTCTAACACTTCTAAAAAACCGATACAACGCCCACCCGGAACAATATATAAAGCTAAACGAACCGTTCACTGGGCACTTATCCTTACGAAAATCCCTATTGTTTTACCTGTTTTTACAAGGAAAAAAAATGTGAAAAAAATATTTCTACATCCTATGGCCTTTCCCAACCATTTAAATTTTTCTCTTACAGGTCTAACACTTCCGAAAAACCAATACAACGCCCACCCGGAACAATATATAAAGCTAAACGAACCGTTCACTGGGTACTTATCCGTACGAAACTCCCTGTTGATTTATCTGTTTTTACAAGGAACTAAAATGTGAAAAAAATATTTCTACATCCCATGGCCTTTCCCAACCATTTAAATTTTTCTCTTACAGGTCTAACACTTCCGAAAAACCAATACAACGCCCACCCGGAACAATATATAATGCTAAACGAACCGTTCACTGGGTACTTAGACGTACGAAAATCCCTATAGATTTACCTGTTTTTACAAGGAAATAAAATATGAAAAAAAATATTTCTACATCCCATGGCCTTTCCCACCCATTTAAATTTTTCTCTTACAGGTCTAACACTTCCGAAAAACCAATACAACGCCCACCCGGAACAATATATAAAGCTAAACGAACCGTTCACTGGGCACTTATCCGTACGAAAATCCCTATTGTTTTACCTGATTTTACAAGGAAATAAAATGTGAAAAAAATATTTCTACATCCCATGGCCTTTTCCAACCATTTAAATGTTTCTCTTACAGGTCTAACACTTCTGAAAAACCAATACAACGCCCACCCGGAACAATATATAAAGCTAAATGAACCGTTCACTGGGTACTTATGCGTACGAAAATCCCTATTGATTTACCTGTTTTTACAAGGAAATAAGATATGAAAAAAAAATATTTCTACATCCCATGGCCTTTCCCAACCATTTAAATTTTTCTCTTACAGGTCTAACACTTCTGAAAAACCAATACAACGCCCACCCGGAACAATATATAAAGCAAAACGAACCGTTCACTTGGTACTTATCCGTACGAAAATCCCTATTGATTTACCTGTTTTTACAAGGAAATAAAATGTGAAAAAAATATTTCTACATCCCATGGCCTTTCCCAACCATTTAAATTTTTCTCTTACAGGGCTAACACTTCCGAAAAACCAATACAACACCCACCTGGAACAATATATAAAGCTAAACGAACCGTTCACTGGGTAATTATCCGTAAGAAAATCCCTATTGATTTACCTCTTTTTACAAGGAAATAAAATGTGAAAAAATATTTCTACATCCCATGGCCTTTCCCAACCATTTAAATTTTTCTCTTACAGGTCTAACACTTCTAAAAAACCGATACAACGCCCACCCGGAACAATATATAAAGCTAAACGAACCGTTCACTGGGCACTTATCCTTACGAAAATCCCTATTGTTTTACCTGTTTTTACAAGGAAATAAAATGTGAAAAAAATATTTCTACATCCTATGGCCTTTCCCAACCATTTAAATTTTTCTCTTACAGGTCTAACACTTCCGAAAAACCAATACAACGCCCACCCGGAACAATATATAAAGCTAAACGAACCGTTCACTGGGTACTTACACGTACGAAAATCCCTAATGATTTACCTGATTTTACAAGGAAATAAAATGTGAAAAAAATATTTCTACATCCCATGGCCTTTCCCAACCATTTAAATTTTTCTCTTACAGGTCTAACACTTCTAAAAAACCGATACAACGCCCACCCGGAACAATATATAAAGCTAAACGAACCGTTCACTGGGCACTTATCCTTATGAAAATCCCTATTGTTTTACCTGTTTTTACAAGGAAAAAAAATGTGAAAAAAATATTTCTACATCCTATGGCCTTTCCCAACCATTTAAATTTTTCTCTTACAGGTCTAACACTTCCGAAAAACCAATACAACGCCCACCCGGAACAATATATAAAGCTAAACGAACCGTTCACTGGGTACTTATCCGTACGAAACTCCCTGTTGATTTATCTGTTTTTACAAGGAACTAAAATGTGAAAAAAATATTTCTACATCCCATGGCCTTTCCCAACCATTTAAATTTTTCTCTTACAGGTCTAACACTTCTGAAAAACCAATACAACGCCCACCCGGAACAATATATAATGCTAAACGAACCGTTCACTGGGTACTTAGACGTACGAAAATCCCTATAGATTTACCTGTTTTTACAAGGAAATAAAATATGAAAAAAAATATTTCTACATCCCATGGCCTTTCCCAACCATTTAAATTTTTCTCTTACAGGTCTAACACTTCCGAAAAACCAATACAACGCCCAACCGGAACAATATATAAAGCTAAACGAACCGTTCACTGGGCACTTATCCGTACGAAAATCCCTATTGTTTTACCTGATTTTACAAGGAAATAAAATGTGAAAAAAATATTTCTACATCCCATGGCCTTTTCCAACCATTTAAATGTTTCTCTTACAGGTCTAACACTTCTGAAAAACCAATACAACGCCCACCTGGAACAATATATAAAGCTAAACGAACCGTTCACTGGGCACTTATCCTTACGAAAATCCCTATTGATTTACCTGTTTTTACAAGGAAATAAAATGTGAAAAAAATATTTCTACATCCCATGGCCTTTCCCAACCATTTAAATATTTCTCTTACAGGGCTAACACTTCCGAAAAACCAATACAACACCTACCCGGAACAATATATAAAGCTAAATGAACCGTTCACTGGGTACTTATGCGTACGAAAATCCCTATTGATTTACCTGTTTTTACAAGGAAATAAAATATGAAAAAAAAATATTTCTACATCCCATGGCCTTTCCCAACCATTTAAATTTTTCTCTTACAGGTCTAACACTTCTGAAAAACCAATACAACGCCCACCCGGAACAATATATAAAGCAAAACGAACCGTTCACTGGGTACTTATCCGTACGAAAATCCCTATTGATTTACCTGTTTTTACAAGGAAATAAAATGTGAAAAAAATATTTCTACATCCCATGGCCTTTCCCAACCATTTAAATTTTTCTCTTACAGGGCTAACACTTCCGAAAAACCAATACAACACCCACCCGGAACAATATATAAAGCTAAACGAACCGTTCACTGGGTACTTATCCGTAAGAAAATCCCTATTGATTTACCTCTTTTTACAAGGAAATAAAATGTGAAAAAATATTTCTACATCCCATGGCCTTTCCCAACCATTTAAATTTTTCTCTTACAGGTCTAACACTTCCGAAAAACCAATACAACACCCACCCGGAACAATATATAAAGCTAAACGAACCGTTCACTGGGTACTTATCCGTAAGAAAATCCCTATTGATTTACCTGTTTTTACAAGGAAATAAAATATGAAAAAAAATATTTCTACATCCCATGGCCTTTCCCAACCATTTAAATTTTTCTCTTACAGGTCTAACACTTCTAAAAAACCGATACAACGCCCACCCGGAACAATATATAAAGCTAAACGAACCGTTCACTGGGCACTTATCCTTACGAAAATCCCTATTGTTTTACCTGTTTTTACAAGGAAATAAAATGTGAAAAAAATATTTCTACATCCTATGGCCTTTCCCAACCATTTAAATTTTTCTCTTACAGGTCTAACACTTCCGAAAAACCAATACAACGCCCACCCGGAACAATATATAAAGCTAAACGAACCGTTCACTGGGTACTTACACGTACGAAAATCCCTAATGATTTACCTGATTTTACAAGGAAATAAAATGTGAAAAAAATATTTCTACATCCCATGGCCTTTCCCAACCATTTAAATTTTTCTCTTACAGGTCTAACACTTCCGAAAAACCAATACAACGCCCACCCGGAACAATATATAAAGCTAAACGAACCGTTCACTGGGCACTTATCCGTATGAAAATCCCTATTGATTTACCTGTTTTAACAAGGAAATAAAATGTGAAAAAAATATTTCTACATCCCATGGCCTTTCCCAACCATTTAAATTTTTCTCTTACAGGGCTAACACTTCCGAAAAACCAATACAACACCTACCCGGAACAATATATAAAGCTAAACGAACCGTTCACTGGGTACTTATCCGTACGAAAATCCCTATTGATTAATCTGTTTTTACAAGGAAGTAAAATGTGAAAAAAATATTTCTACATCCCATGGCCTTTCCCAACCATTTAAATTTTTCTCTTACAGGGCTAACACTTCCGAAAAACCAATACAACACCCACCCGGAACAATATATAAAGCTAAACGAACCGTTCACTGGGTACTTATCCGTAAGAAAATCCCTATTGATTTACCTCTTTTTACAAGGAAATAAAATGTGAAAAAATATTTCTACATCCCATGGCCTTTCCCAACCATTTAAATTTTTCTCTTACAGGTCTAACACTTCCGAAAAACCAATACAACACCCACCCGGAACCATATATAAAGCTAAACGAACCGTTCACTGGGTACTTATCCGTAAGAAAATCCCTATTGATTTACCTGTTTTTACAAGGAAATAAAATATGAAAAAAAATATTTCTACATCCCATGGCCTTTCCCAACCATTTAAATTTTTCTCTTACAGGTCTAACACTTCTAAAAAACCGATACAACACCCACCCGGAACAATATATAAAGCTAAACGAACCGTTCACTGGGCACTTATCCTTACGAAAATCCCTATTGTTTTACCTGTTTTTACAAGGAAATAAAATGTGAAAAAAATATTTCTACATCCTATGGCCTTTCCCAACCATTTAAATTTTTCTCTTACAGGTCTAACACTTCCGAAAAACCAATACAACGCCCACCCGGAACAATATATAAAGCTAAACGAACCGTTCACTGGGTACTTACACGTATGAAAATCCCTAATGATTTACCTGATTTTACAAGGAAATAAAATGTGAAAAAAATATTTCTACATCCCATGGCCTTTCCCAACCATTTAAATTTTTCTCTTACAGGTCTAACACTTCTGAAAAACCAATACAACGCCCACCCGGAACAATATATAAAGCTAAACGAACCGTTAACTGGGCACTTATCCGTATGAAAATCCCTATTGATTTACCTGTTTTAACAAGGAAATAAAATGTGAAAATAATATTTCTACATCCCATGGCCTTTCCCAACCATTTAAATTTTTCTCTTACAGGGCTAACACTTCCGAAAAACCAATACAACACCTACCCGGAACAATATATAAAGCTAAACGAACCGTTCACTGGGTACTTATCCGTACGAAAATCCCTATTGATTAATCTGTTTTTACAAGGAAGTAAAATGTGAAAAAAATATTTCTACATCCCATGGCCTTTCCCAACCATTTAAATTTTTCTCTTACAGGTCTAACACTTCCGAAAAACCAATACAACGCCCACCCGGAACAATATATAAAGCTAAACGAACCGTTCACTGGGCACTTATCCGTACGAAAATCCCTATTGTTTTACCTATTTTTACAAGGAAATAAAATGTGAAAAAAATATTTCTACATCCCATGGCCTTTCCCAACCATTTAAATTTTTCTCTTACAGGTCTAACACTTCCGAAAAACCAATACAACGCCCACCGGAACAATACATAAAGCTAAACGAACCGTTCACTGGGTACTTACACGTACGAAAATCCCTATTGATTTACCTGATTTTACAAGGAAATAAAATGTGAAAAAAATATTTCTACATCCTATGGCCTTTCCCAACCATTTAAATTTTTCTCTTACAGGTCTAACACTTCCGAAAAACCAATACAACGCCCACCCGGAACAATATATAAAGCTAAACGAACAGTTAACTGGGCACTTATCCGTATGAAAATCCCTATTGATTTACCTGTTTTAACAAGGAAATAAAATGTGAAAAAAATATTTCTACATCCCATGGCCTTTCCCAACCATTTAAATTTTTCTCTTACAGGGCTAACACTTCCGAAAAACCAATACAACACCTACCCGGAACAATATATAAAGCTAAACGAACAGTTCACTGGGTACTTATCCGTACGAAAATCCCTATTGATTAATCTGTTTTTACAAGGAAGTAAAATGTGAAAAAAATATTTCTACATCCCATGGCCTTTCCCAACCATTTAAATTTTTCTCTTACAGGTCTAACACTTCCGAAAAACCAATACAACGCCCACCCGGAACAATATATAAAGCTAAACGAACCGTTCACTGGGCACTTATCCGTACGAAAATCCCTATTGTTTTACCTATTTTTACAAGGAAATAAAATGTGAAAAAAATATTTCTACATCCCATGGCCTTTCCCAACCATTTAAATTTTTCTCTTACAGGGCTAACACTTCCGAAAAACCAATACAACACCTACCCGGAACAATATATAAAGCTAAACGAACCGTTCACTGGGTACTTATCCGTACGAAAATCCCTATTGATTAATCTGTTTTTACAAGGAAGTAAAATGTGAAAAAAATATTTCTACATCCCATGGCCTTTCCCAACCATTTAAATTTTTCTCTTACAGGTCTAACACTTCCGAAAAACCAATACAACGCCCACCCGGAACAATATATAAAGCTAAACGAACCGTTCACTGGGCACTTATCCGTACGAAAATCCCTATTGTTTTACCTATTTTTACAAGGAAATAAAATGTGAAAAAAATATTTCTACATCCCATGGCCTTTCCCAACCATTTAAATTTTTCTCTTACAGGTCTAACACTTCCGAAAAACCAATACAACGCCCACCGGAACAATACATAAAGCTAAACGAACCGTTCACTGGGTACTTACACGTACGAAAATCCCTATTGATTTACCTGATTTTACAAGGAAATAAAATGTGAAAAAAATATTTCTACATCCCATGGCCTTTCCCAACCATTTAAATTTTTCTCTTACAGGTCTAACACTTCCGAAAAACCAATACAACGCCCACCCGGAACAATATATAAAGCTAAACGAACCGTTAACTGGGCACTTATCCGTATGAAAATCCCTATTGATTTACCTGTTTTAACAAGGAAATAAAATGTGAAAAAAATATTTCTACATCCCATGGCCTTTCCCAACCATTTAAATTTTTCTCTTACAGGGCTAACACTTCCGAAAAACCAATACAACACCTACCCGGAACAATATATAAAGCTAAACGAACAGTTCACTGGGTACTTATCCGTACGAAAAACCCTATTGATTAATCTGTTTTTACAAGGAAGTAAAATGTGAAAAAAATATTTCTACATCCCATGGCCTTTCCCAACCATTTAAATTTTTCTCTTACAGGTCTAACACTTCCGAAAAACCAATACAACGCCCACCCGGAACAATATATAAAGCTAAACGAACCGTTCACTGGGCACTTATCCGTACGAAAATCCCTATTGTTTTACCTATTTTTACAAGGAAATAAAATGTGAAAAAAATATTTCTACATCCCATGGCCTTTCCCAACCATTTAAATTTTTCTCTTACAGGTCTAACACTTCCGAAAAACCAATACAACGCCCACCGGAACAATACATAAAGCTAAACGAACCGTTCACTGGGTACTTACACGTACGAAAATCCCTATTGATTTACCTGATTTTACAAGGAAATAAAATGTGAAAAAAATATTTCTACATCCCATGGCCTTTCCCAACCATTTAAATTTTTCTCTTACAGGTCTAAGACTTCCGAAAAACCAATACAACGCCCACCCGGAACAATATATAAAGCTAAATGAACCGTTCACTGGGCACTTATCCGTACGAAAATCCCTATTGATTTACCTGTTTTAACAAGGAAATAAAATGTGAAAAAAATATTTCTACATCCCATGGCCTTTCCCAACCATTTAAATTTTTCTCTTACAGGGCTAACACTTCCGAAAAACCAATACAACCCCCACCCGGAACAATATATAAAGCTAAACGAACCGTTCACTGGGCACTTATCCGTACGAAAATCCCTATTGTTTTACCTGTTTTTACAAGGAAATAAAATGTGAAAAAAATAGTTCTACATCCCATGGCCTTTCCCAACCATTTAAATTTTTCTCTTACAGGTCTAACACTTCCGAAAAACCAATACAACGCCCACCCGGAACAATATATAAAGCTAAACGAACCGTTCACTGGGTACTTATCCGTACGAAAATCCCTATTGATTTATCTGTTTTTACAGGGAATTAAAATGTGAAAAAAATATTTCTACATCCCATGGCCTTTCCCAACCATTTAAATTTTTCTCTTACAGGGCTAACACTTCCGAAAAACCAATACAACGCCCACCCGGAACAATATATAAAGCTAAACGAACCGTTCACTGGGTACTTATCCGTACGAAAATCCCTATTGATTTACCTGTTTTTACATGGAAATAAAATGTGAAAAAAATATTTCTACATCCCATGGCCTTTCCCAACCATTTAAATTTTTCTCTTACAGGTCTAACACTTCCGAAAAACCAATACAACGCCCACCCGGAACAATATATAAAGCTAAACGAACCGTTCACTGGGTACTTATCCGTACGAAAATCCCTATTGATTTACCTGTTTTTACAAGGAAATAAAATGTGAAAAAAATATTTCTACATCCCATGGCCTTTCCCAACCATTTAAATTTTTCTCTTACAGGTCTAACACTTCCGAAAAACCAATACAACGCCCACCCGGAACAATATATAAAGCTAAACGAACCGTTCACTGGGTACTTATCCGTACGAAAATCCCTATTGTTTTACCTGTTTTTACAAGGAAATAAAATGTGAATAAAATATTTCTACATCCCATGGCCTTTCCCAACCATTTAAATTTTTCTCTTACAGGTCTAACACTTCTGAAAAACCAATACAACGCCCACCCGGAACAATATATAAAGCTAAACGAACCGTTCACTGGGTACTTATCCGTAAGAAAATCCCTATTGATTTATCTGTTTTTACAGGGAATTAAAATGTGAAAAAAATATTTCTATATCCCATGGCCTTTCCCAACCATTTAAATTTTTCTCTTACAGGGCTAACACTTCCGAAAAACCAATACAACGCCCACCCGGAACAATATATAAAGCTAAACGAACCGTTCACTGGGTACTTATCCGTACGAAAATCCCTATTGATTTACCTGTTTTTACAAGGAAATAAAATGTGAAAAAAATATTTCTACATCCCATGGCCTTTCCCAACCATTTAAATTTTTCTCTTACAGGGCTAACACTTCCGAAAAACCAATACAACACCTACCCGGAACAATATATAAAGCTAAACGAACCGTTCACTGGGTACTTATCCGTACGAAAATCCCTATTGATTTACCTGATTTTACAAGGAAATAAAATGTGAAAAAAATATTTCTACATCCCATGGCCTTTCCCAACCATTTAAATTTTTCTCTTACAGGTCTAACACTTCCGAAAAACCAATACAACGCCCACCCGGAACAATATATAAAGCTAAACGAACCGTTCACTGGGTACTTACACGTACGAAAATCCCTATTGATTTACCTGATTTTACAAGGAAATAAAATGTGAAAAAAATATTTCTACATCCCATGGCCTTTCCCAACCATTTAAATTTTTCTCTTACTGGTCTAACACTTCCGAAAAACCAATACAACGCCCACCCGGAACAATATATAAAGCTAAACGAACCGTTCACTGGGCACTTATCCGTATGAAAATCCCTATTGATTTACCTGTTTTAACAAGGAAATAAAATGTGAAAAAAATATTTCTACATCCCATGGCCTTTCCCAACCATTTAAATTTTTCTCTTACAGGGCTAACACTTCCGAAAAACCAATACAACACCCACCAGGAACAATATATAAAGCTAAACGAACCGTTCACTGGGTACTTATCCGTACGAAAATCCCTATTGATTAATCTGTTTTTACAAGGAAGTAAAATGTGAAAAAAATATTTCTACATCCCATGGCCTTTCCCAACCATTTAAATTTTTCTCTGACAGGGCTAACACTTCCGAAAAACCAATACAACACCCACCCGGAACAATATATAAAGCTAAACGAACCGTTCACTGGGTACTTACACGTACGAAAATCCCTATTGATTTACCTGATTTTACAAGGAAATAAAATGTGAAAAAAATATTTCTACATCCCATGGCCTTTCCCAACCATTTAAATTTTTCTCTTACAGGTCTAACACTTCCGAAAAACCAATACAACGCCCACCCGGAACAATATATAAAGCTAAACGAACCGTTCACTGGGTACTTACACGTACGAAAATCCCTATTGTTTTACCTATTTTTACAAGGAAATAAAATGTGAAAAAAATATTTCTACATCCCATGGCCTTTCCCAACCATTTAAATTTTTCTCTTACAGGTCTAACACTTCCGAAAAACCAATACAACGCCCACCGGAACAATACATAAAGCTAAACGAACCGTTCACTGGGTACTTACACGTACGAAAATCCCTATTGATTTACCTGATTTTACAAGGAAATAAAATGTGAAAAAAATATTTCTACATCCCATGGCCTTTCCCAACCATTTAAATTTTTCTCTTACAGGTCTAACACTTCCGAAAAACCAATACAACGCCCACCCGGAACAATATATAAAGCTAAACGAACCGTTAACTGGGCACTTATCCGTATGAAAATCCCTATTGATTTACCTGTTTTAACAAGGAAATAAAATGTGAAAAAAATATTTCTACATCCCATGGCCTTTCCCAACCATTTAAATTTTTCTCTTACAGGGCTAACACTTCCGAAAAACCAATACAACACCTACCCGGAACAATATATAAAGCTAAACGAACAGTTCACTGGGTACTTATCCGTACGAAAATCCCTATTGATTAATCTGTTTTTACAAGGAAGTAAAATGTGAAAAAAATATTTCTACATCCCATGGCCTTTCCCAACCATTTAAATTTTTCTCTTACAGGTCTAAAACTTCCGAAAAACCAATACAACGCCCACCCGGAACAATATATAAAGCTAAACGAACCGTTCACTGGGCACTTATCCGTACGAAAATCCCTATTGTTTTACCTATTTTTACAAGGAAATAAAATGTGAAAAAAATATTTCTACATCCCATGGCCTTTCCCAACCATTTAAATTTTTCTCTTACAGGTCTAACACTTCTGAAAAACCAATACAACGCCCACCCGGAACAATATATAAAGCTAAACGAACCGTTCACTGGGTACTTACACGTACGAAAATCCCTATTAATTTACCTGATTTTACAATGAAATAAAATGTGAAAAAAATATTTCTACATCCCATGGCCTTTCCCAACCATTTAAATTTTTCTCTTACAGGTCTAACACTTCCGAAAAACCAATACAAAGCCCACCCGGAACAATATATAAAGCTAAACGAACCGTTCACTGGGTACTTATCTGTACGAAAATCCCTATTGATTTATCTGTTTTTACAGGGAATTAAAATGTGAAAAAATATTTCTACATCCCATGGCCTTTCCCAACCATTTAAATTTTTCTCTTACAGGGCTAACACTTATGAAAAACCAATACAACACCCACCCGGAACAATATATAAAGCTAAACGAACCGTTCACTGGGTACTTATCCGTAAGAAAATCCCTATTGATTTATCTGTTTTTACAAGGAAGTAAAATGTGAAAAAAATATTTCTACATCCCATGGCCTTTCCCACCCATTTAAATTTTTCTCTTACAGGTCTAACACTTCCGAAAAACCAATACAACGCCCACCCGGAACAATATATAAAGCTAAACGAACCGTTCACTGGGCACTTATCCGTATGAAAATCCCTATTGATTTACCTGTTTTTACAAGGAAATAAAATATGAAAAAAAATATTTCTACATCCCATGGCCTTTCCCAACCATTTAAATTTTTCTCTTACAGGTCTAACACTTCTAAAAAACCGATACAACACCCACCCGGAACAATATATAAAGCTAAACGAACCGTTCACTGGGCACTTATCCTTACGAAAATCCCTATTGTTTTACCTGTTTTTACAAGGAAATAAAATGTGAAAAAAATATTTCTACATCCTATGGCCTTTCCCAACCATTTAAATTTTTCTCTTACAGGTCTAACACTTCCGAAAAACCAATACAACGCCCACCCGGAACAATATATAAAGCTAAACGAACCGTTCACTGGGTACTTACACGTACGAAAATCCCTAATGATTTACCTGATTTTACAAGGAAATAAAATGTGAAAAAAATATTTCTACATCCCATGGCCTTTCCCAACCATTTAAATTTTTCTCTTACAGGTCTAACACTTCCGAAAAACCAATACAACGCCCACCCGGAACAATATATAAAGCTAAACGAACCGTTCACTGGGCACTTATCCGTATGAAAATCCCTATTGATTTACCTGTTTTAACAAGGAAATAAAATGTGAAAAAAATATTTCTACATCCCATGGCCTTTCCCAACCATTTAAATTTTTCTCTTACAGGGCTAACACTTCCGAAAAACCAATACAACACCTACCCGGAACAATATATAAAGCTAAACGAACCGTTCACTGGGTACTTATCCGTACGAAAATCCCTATTGATTAATCTGTTTTTACAAGGAAGTAAAATGTGAAAAAAATATTTCTACATCCCATGGCCTTTCCCAACCATTTAAATTTTTATCTTACAGGTCTAACACTTCCGAAAAACTAATACAACGCCCACCCGGAACAATATATAAAGCTAAACGAACCGTTCACTGGGTACTTATCTGTACGAAAATCCCTATTGATTTATCTGTTTTTACAGGGAATTAAAATGTGAAAAAATATTTCTACATCCCATGGCCTTTCCCAACCATTTAAATTTTTCTCTTACAGGGCTAACACTTATGAAAAACCAATACAACACCCACCCGGAACAATATATAAAGCTAAACGAACCGTTCACTGGGTACTTATCCGTAAGAAAATCCCTATTGATTTATCTATTTTTACAAGGAAGTAAAATGTGAAAAAATATTTCTACATCCCATGGCCTTTCCCAACCATTTAAATTTTTCTCTTACAGGTCTAACACTTCCGAAAAACCAATACAACGCCCACCCGGAACAATATATAAAGCTAAACGAACCGTTCACTGGGTACTTATCCGTACGAAACTCCCTATTGATTTATCTGTTTTTACAAGGAACTAAAATGTGAAAAAAATATTTCTACATCCCATGGCCTTTCCCAACCATTTAAATTTTTCTCTTACAGGTCTAACACTTCTAAAAAACCGATACAACGCCCACCCGGAACAATATATAAAGCTAAACGAACCGTTCACTGGGCACTTATCCTTACGAAAATCCCTATTGTTTTACCTGTTTTTACAAGGAAATAAAATGTGAAAAAAATATTTCTACATCCTATGGCCTTTCCCAACCATTTAAATTTTTCTCTTACAGGCCTAACACTTCCGAAAAACCAATACAACGCCCACCCGGAACAATATATAAAGCTAAACGAACCGTTCACTGGGTACTTATCCGTACGAAACTCCCTATTGATTTATCTGTTTTTACAAGGAACTAAAATGTGAAAAAAATATTTCTACATCCCATGGCCTTTCCCAACCATTTAAATTTTTCTCTTACAGGGCTAACACTTATGAAAAACCAATACAACACCCACCCGGAACAATATATAAAGCTAAACGAACCGTTCACTGGGTACTTATCCGTAAGAAAATCCCTATTGATTTATCTGTTTTTACATGGAAGTAAAATGTGAAAAAAATATTTCTACATCCCATGGCCTTTCCCACCCATTTAAATTTTTCTCTTACAGGTCTAACACTTCCGAAAAACCAATACAACGCCCACCCGGAACAATATATAAAGCTAAACGAACCGTCCACTGGGCACTTATCCGTATGAAAATCCCTATTGATTTACCTGTTTTTACAAGGAAATAAAATATGAAAAAAAATATTTCTACATCCCATGGCCTTTCCCAACCATTTAAATTTTTCTCTTACAGGTCTAACACTTCTAAAAAACCGATACAACGCCCACCCGGAACAATATATAAAGCTAAACGAACCGTTCACTGGGCACTTATCCGTAAGAAAATCCCTATTGTTTTACCTGTTTTTACAAGGAAATAAAATGTGAAAAAAATATTTCTACATCCTATGGCCTTTCCCAACCATTTAAATTTTTCTCTTACAGGTCTAACACTTCCGAAAAACCAATACAACGCCCACCCGGAACAATATATAAAGCTAAACGAACCGTTCACTGGGTACTTATCCGTACGAAACTCCCTGTTGATTTATCTGTTTTTACAAGGAACTAAAATGTGAAAAAAATATTTCTACATCCCATGGCCTTTCCCAACCATTTAAATTTTTCTCTTACAGGTCTAACACTTCTGAAAAACCAATACAACGCCCACCCGGAACAATATATAAAGCTAAACGAACCGTTCACTGGGTACTTAGACGTACGAAAATCCCTATAGATTTACCTGTTTTTACAAGGAAATAAAATATGAAAAAAAATATTTCTACATCCCATGGCCTTTCCCAACCATTTAAATTTTTCTCTTACAGGTCTAACACTTCCGAAAAACCAATACAACGCCCAACCGGAACAATATATAAAGCTAAACGAACCGTTCACTGGGCACTTATCCGTACGAAAATCCCTATTGTTTTACCTGATTTTACAAGGAAATAAAATGTGAAAAAAATATTTCTACATCCCATGGCCTTTTCCAACCATTTAAATGTTTCTCTTACAGGTCTAACACTTCTGAAAAACCAATACAACGCCCACCTGGAACAATATATAAAGCTAAACGAACCGTTCACTGGGCACTTATCCTTACGAAAATCCCTATTGATTTACCTGTTTTTACAAGGAAATAAAATGTGAAAAAAATATTTCTACATCCCATGGCCTTTCCCAACCATTTAAATATTTCTCTTACAGGGCTAACACTTCCGAAAAACCAATACAACACCTACCCGGAACAATATATAAAGCTAAATGAACCGTTCACTGGGTACTTATGCGTACGAAAATCCCTATTGATTTACCTGTTTTTACAAGGAAATAAAATATGAAAAAAAAATATTTCTACATCCCATGGCCTTTCCCAACCATTTAAATTTTTCTCTTACAGGTCTAACACTTCTGAAAAACCAATACAACGCCCACCCGGAACAATATATAAAGCAAAACGAACCGTTCACTGGGTACTTATCCGTACGAAAATCCCTATTGATTTACCTGTTTTTACAAGGAAATAAAATGTGAAAAAAATATTTCTACATCCCATGGCCTTTCCCAACCATTTAAATTTTTCTCTTACAGGGCTAACACTTCCGAAAAACCAATACAACACCCACCCGGAACAATATATAAAGCTAAACGAACCGTTCACTGGGTACTTATCCGTAAGAAAATCCCTATTGATTTACCTCTTTTTACAAGGAAATAAAATGTGAAAAAATATTTCTACATCCCATGGCCTTTCCCAACCATTTAAATTTTTCTCTTACAGGTCTAACACTTCTAAAAAACCGATACAACGCCCACCCGGAACAATATATAAAGCTAAACGAACCGTTCACTGGGCACTTATCCTTACGAAAATCCCTATTGTTTTACCTGTTTTTACAAGGAAATAAAATGTGAAAAAAATATTTCTACATCCTATGGCCTTTCCCAACCATTTAAATTTTTCTCTTACAGGTCTAACACTTCCGAAAAACCAATACAACGCCCACCCGGAACAATATATAAAGCTAAACGAACCGTTCACTGGGTACTTACACGTACGAAAATCCCTAATGATTTACCTGATTTTACAAGGAAATAAAATGTGAAAAAAATATTTCTACATCCCATGGCCTTTCCCAACCATTTAAATTTTTCTCTTACAGGTCTAACACTTCTAAAAAACCGATACAACGCCCACCCGGAACAATATATAAAGCTAAACGAACCGTTCACTGGGCACTTATCCTTATGAAAATCCCTATTGTTTTACCTGTTTTTACAAGGAAAAAAAATGTGAAAAAAATATTTCTACATCCTATGGCCTTTCCCAACCATTTAAATTTTTCTCTTACAGGTCTAACACTTCCGAAAAACCAATACAACGCCCACCCGGAACAATATATAAAGCTAAACGAA
The DNA here is from genome assembly GCF_049243985.1 of Paroedura picta. Taxonomy (NCBI): domain Eukaryota; kingdom Metazoa; phylum Chordata; class Lepidosauria; order Squamata; family Gekkonidae; genus Paroedura; species Paroedura picta. The sequence goes on from NC_135372.1 coordinate 18,061,118, forward strand.
CCGTTCACTGGGTACTTATCCGTACGAAACTCCCTGTTGATTTATCTGTTTTTACAAGGAACTAAAATGTGAAAAAAATATTTCTACATCCCATGGCCTTTCCCAACCATTTAAATTTTTCTCTTACAGGTCTAACACTTCTGAAAAACCAATACAACGCCCACCCGGAACAATATATAATGCTAAACGAACCGTTCACTGGGTACTTAGACGTACGAAAATCCCTATAGATTTACCTGTTTTTACAAGGAAATAAAATATGAAAAAAAATATTTCTACATCCCATGGCCTTTCCCAACCATTTAAATTTTTCTCTTACAGGTCTAACACTTCCGAAAAACCAATACAACGCCCAACCGGAACAATATATAAAGCTAAACGAACCGTTCACTGGGCACTTATCCGTACGAAAATCCCTATTGTTTTACCTGATTTTACAAGGAAATAAAATGTGAAAAAAATATTTCTACATCCCATGGCCTTTTCCAACCATTTAAATGTTTCTCTTACAGGTCTAACACTTCTGAAAAACCAATACAACGCCCACCTGGAACAATATATAAAGCTAAACGAACCGTTCACTGGGCACTTATCCTTACGAAAATCCCTATTGATTTACCTGTTTTTACAAGGAAATAAAATGTGAAAAAAATATTTCTACATCCCATGGCCTTTCCCAACCATTTAAATATTTCTCTTACAGGGCTAACACTTCCGAAAAACCAATACAACACCTACCCGGAACAATATATAAAGCTAAATGAACCGTTCACTGGGTACTTATGCGTACGAAAATCCCTATTGATTTACCTGTTTTTACAAGGAAATAAAATATGAAAAAAAAATATTTCTACATCCCATGGCCTTTCCCAACCATTTAAATTTTTCTCTTACAGGTCTAACACTTCTGAAAAACCAATACAACGCCCACCCGGAACAATATATAAAGCAAAACGAACCGTTCACTGGGTACTTATCCGTACGAAAATCCCTATTGATTTACCTGTTTTTACAAGGAAATAAAATGTGAAAAAAATATTTCTACATCCCATGGCCTTTCCCAACCATTTAAATTTTTCTCTTACAGGGCTAACACTTCCGAAAAACCAATACAACACCCACCCGGAACAATATATAAAGCTAAACGAACCGTTCACTGGGTACTTATCCGTAAGAAAATCCCTATTGATTTACCTCTTTTTACAAGGAAATAAAATGTGAAAAAATATTTCTACATCCCATGGCCTTTCCCAACCATTTAAATTTTTCTCTTACAGGTCTAACACTTCCGAAAAACCAATACAACACCCACCCGGAACAATATATAAAGCTAAACGAACCGTTCACTGGGTACTTATCCGTAAGAAAATCCCTATTGATTTACCTGTTTTTACAAGGAAATAAAATATGAAAAAAAATATTTCTACATCCCATGGCCTTTCCCAACCATTTAAATTTTTCTCTTACAGGTCTAACACTTCTAAAAAACCGATACAACGCCCACCCGGAACAATATATAAAGCTAAACGAACCGTTCACTGGGCACTTATCCTTACGAAAATCCCTATTGTTTTACCTGTTTTTACAAGGAAATAAAATGTGAAAAAAATATTTCTACATCCTATGGCCTTTCCCAACCATTTAAATTTTTCTCTTACAGGTCTAACACTTCCGAAAAACCAATACAACGCCCACCCGGAACAATATATAAAGCTAAACGAACCGTTCACTGGGTACTTACACGTACGAAAATCCCTAATGATTTACCTGATTTTACAAGGAAATAAAATGTGAAAAAAATATTTCTACATCCCATGGCCTTTCCCAACCATTTAAATTTTTCTCTTACAGGTCTAACACTTCCGAAAAACCAATACAACGCCCACCCGGAACAATATATAAAGCTAAACGAACCGTTCACTGGGCACTTATCCGTATGAAAATCCCTATTGATTTACCTGTTTTAACAAGGAAATAAAATGTGAAAAAAATATTTCTACATCCCATGGCCTTTCCCAACCATTTAAATTTTTCTCTTACAGGGCTAACACTTCCGAAAAACCAATACAACACCTACCCGGAACAATATATAAAGCTAAACGAACCGTTCACTGGGTACTTATCCGTACGAAAATCCCTATTGATTAATCTGTTTTTACAAGGAAGTAAAATGTGAAAAAAATATTTCTACATCCCATGGCCTTTCCCAACCATTTAAATTTTTCTCTTACAGGTCTAACTCTTCCGAAAAACCAATACAACGCCCACCCGGAACAATATATAAAGCTAAACGAACCGTTCACTGGGTACTTATCTGTACGAAAATCCCTATTGATTTATCTGTTTTTACAGGGAATTAAAATGTGAAAAAATATTTCTACATCCCATGGCCTTTCCCAACCATTTAAATTTTTCTCTTACAGGGCTAACACTTATGAAAAACCAATACAACGCCCACCCGGAACAATATATAAAGCTAAACGAACCGTTCACTGGGTACTTATCCGTAAGAAAATCCCTATTGATTTATCTATTTTTACAAGGAAGTAAAATGTGAAAAAAATATCTCTACATCCCATGGCCTTTCCCACCCATTTAAATTTTTCTCTTACAGGTCTAACACTTCCGAAAAACCAATACAACGCCCACCCGGAACAATATATAAAGCTAAACGAACCATTCACTGGGCACTTATCCGTATGAAAATCCCTATTGATTTACCTGTTTTTACAAGGAAATAAAATATGAAAAAAAATATTTCTACATCCCATGGCCTTTCCCAACCATTTAAATTTTTCTCTTACAGGTCTAACACTTCTAAAAAACCGATACAACACCCACCCGGAACAATATATAAAGCTAAACGAACCGTTCACTGGGCACTTATCCTTACGAAAATCCCTATTGTTTTACCTGTTTTTACAAGGAAATAAAATGTGAAAAAAATATTTCTACATCCTATGGCCTTTCCCAACCATTTAAATTTTTCTCTTACAGGTCTAACACTTCCGAAAAACCAATACAACGCCCACCCGGAACAATATATAAAGCTAAACGAACCGTTCACTGGGTACTTACACGTATGAAAATCCCTAATGATTTACCTGATTTTACAAGGAAATAAAATGTGAAAAAAATATTTCTACATCCCATGGCCTTTCCCAACCATTTAAATTTTTCTCTTACAGGTCTAACACTTCTGAAAAACCAATACAACGCCCACCCGGAACAATATATAAAGCTAAACGAACCGTTAACTGGGCACTTATCCGTATGAAAATCCCTATTGATTTACCTGTTTTAACAAGGAAATAAAATGTGAAAAAAATATTTCTACATCCCATGGCCTTTCCCAACCATTTAAATTTTTCTCTTACAGGGCTAACACTTCCGAAAAACCAATACAACACCTACCCGGAACAATATATAAAGCTAAACGAACCGTTCACTGGGTACTTATCCGTACGAAAATCCCTATTGATTAATCTGTTTTTACAAGGAAGTAAAATGTGAAAAAAATATTTCTACATCCCATGGCCTTTCCCAACCATTTAAATTTTTCTCTTACAGGTCTAACACTTCCGAAAAACCAATACAACGCCCACCCGGAACAATATATAAAGCTAAACGAACCGTTCACTGGGCACTTATCCGTACGAAAATCCCTATTGTTTTACCTATTTTTACAAGGAAATAAAATGTGAAAAAAATATTTCTACATCCCATGGCCTTTCCCAACCATTTAAATTTTTCTCTTACAGGTCTAACACTTCCGAAAAACCAATACAACGCCCACCGGAACAATACATAAAGCTAAACGAACCGTTCACTGGGTACTTACACGTACGAAAATCCCTATTGATTTACCTGATTTTACAAGGAAATAAAATGTGAAAAAAATATTTCTACATCCCATGGCCTTTCCCAACCATTTAAATTTTTCTCTTACAGGTCTAACACTTCCGAAAAACCAATACAACGCCCACCCGGAACAATATATAAAGCTAAACGAACCGTTAACTGGGCACTTATCCGTATGAAAATCCCTATTGATTTACCTGTTTTAACAAGGAAATAAAATGTGAAAAAAATATTTCTACATCCCATGGCCTTTCCCAACCATTTAAATTTTTCTCTTACAGGGCTAACACTTCCGAAAAACCAATACAACACCCACCCGGAACAATATATAAAGCTAAACGAACCGTTCACTGGGCACTTATCCTTACGAAAATCCCTATTGTTTTACCTGTTTTTACAAGGAAATAAAATGTGAAAAAAATATTTCTACATCCTATGGCCTTTCCCAACCATTTAAATTTTTCTCTTACAGGTCTAACACTTCCGAAAAACCAATACAACGCCCACCCGGAACAATATATAAAGCTAAACGAACCGTTCACTGGGTACTTACACGTATGAAAATCCCTAATGATTTACCTGATTTTACAAGGAAATAAAATGTGAAAAAAATATTTCTACATCCCATGGCCTTTCCCAACCATTTAAATTTTTCTCTTACAGGTCTAACACTTCTGAAAAACCAATACAACGCCCACCCGGAACAATATATAAAGCTAAACGAACCGTTAACTGGGCACTTATCCGTATGAAAATCCCTATTGATTTACCTGTTTTAACAAGGAAATAAAATGTGAAAAAAATATTTCTACATCCCATGGCCTTTCCCAACCATTTAAATTTTTCTCTTACAGGGCTAACACTTCCGAAAAACCAATACAACACCTACCCGGAACAATATATAAAGCTAAACGAACCGTTCACTGGGTACTTATCCGTACGAAAATCCCTATTGATTAATCTGTTTTTACAAGGAAGTAAAATGTGAAAAAAATATTTCTACATCCCATGGCCTTTCCCAACCATTTAAATTTTTCTCTTACAGGTCTAACACTTCCGAAAAACCAATACAACGCCCACCCGGAACAATATATAAAGCTAAACGAACCGTTCACTGGGCACTTATCCGTACGAAAATCCCTATTGTTTTACCTATTTTTACAAGGAAATAAAATGTGAAAAAAATATTTCTACATCCCATGGCCTTTCCCAACCATTTAAATTTTTCTCTTACAGGTCTAACACTTCCGAAAAACCAATACAACGCCCACCGGAACAATACATAAAGCTAAACGAACCGTTCACTGGGTACTTACACGTACGAAAATCCCTATTGATTTACCTGATTTTACAAGGAAATAAAATGTGAAAAAAATATTTCTACATCCCATGGCCTTTCCCAACCATTTAAATTTTTCTCTTACAGGTCTAACACTTCCGAAAAACCAATACAACGCCCACCCGGAACAATATATAAAGCTAAACGAACCGTTAACTGGGCACTTATCCGTATGAAAATCCCTATTGATTTACCTGTTTTAACAAGGAAATAAAATGTGAAAAAAATATTTCTACATCCCATGGCCTTTCCCAACCATTTAAATTTTTCTCTTACAGGGCTAACACTTCCGAAAAACCAATACAACACCTACCCGGAACAATATATAAAGCTAAACGAACAGTTCACTGGGTACTTATCCGTACGAAAATCCCTATTGATTAATCTGTTTTTACAAGGAAGTAAAATGTGAAAAAAATATTTCTACATCCCATGGCCTTTCCCAACCATTTAAATTTTTCTCTTACAGGTCTAACACTTCCGAAAAACCAATACAACGCCCACCCGGAACAATATATAAAGCTAAACGAACCGTTCACTGGGCACTTATCCGTACGAAAATCCCTATTGTTTTACCTATTTTTACAAGGAAATAAAATGTGAAAAAAATATTTCTACATCCCATGGCCTTTCCCAACCATTTAAATTTTTCTCTTACAGGTCTAACACTTCCGAAAAACCAATACAACGCCCACCGGAACAATACATAAAGCTAAACGAACCGTTCACTGGGTACTTACACGTACGAAAATCCCTATTGATTTACCTGATTTTACAAGGAAATAAAATGTGAAAAAAATATTTCTACATCCAATGGCCTTTCCCAACCATTTAAATTTTTCTCTTACAGGTCTAACACTTCCGAAAAACCAATACAACGCCCACCCGGAACAATATATAAAGCTAAACGAACCGTTCACTGGGTACTTACACGTACGAAAATCCCTATTGATTTACCTGATTTTACAAGGAAATAAAATGTGAAAAAAATATTTCTACATCCCATGGCCTTTCCCAACCATTTAAATTTTTCTCTTACAGGTCTAAGACTTCCGAAAAACCAATACAACGCCCACCCGGAACAATATATAAAGCTAAATGAACCGTTCACTGGGCACTTATCCGTACGAAAATCCCTATTGATTTACCTGTTTTAACAAGGAAATAAAATGTGAAAAAAATATTTCTACATCCCATGGCCTTTCCCAACCATTTAAATTTTTCTCTTACAGGGCTAACACTTCCGAAAAACCAATACAACCCCCACCCGGAACAATATATAAAGCTAAACGAACCGTTCACTGGGCACTTATCCGTACGAAAATCCCTATTGATTTATCTGTTTTTACAGGGAATTAAAATGTGAAAAAAATATTTCTACATCCCATGGCCTTTCCCAACCATTTAAATTTTTCTCTTACAGGGCTAACACTTCCGAAAAACCAATACAACGCCCACCCGGAACAATATATAAAGCTAAACGAACCGTTCACTGGGTACTTATCCGTACGAAAATCCCTATTGATTTACCTGTTTTTACAGGGAAATAAAATGTGAAAAAAATATTTCTACATCCCATGGCCTTTCCCAACCATTTAAATTTTTCTCTTACAGGTCTAACACTTCCGAAAAACCAATACAACGCCCACCCGGAACAATATATAAAGCTAAACGAACCGTTCACTGGGTACTTATCCGTACGAAAATCCCTATTGATTTACCTGTTTTTACAAGGAAATAAAATGTGAAAAAAATATTTCTACATCCCATGGCCTTTCCCAACCATTTAAATTTTTCTCTTACAGGTCTAACACTTCCGAAAAACCAATACAACGCCCACCCGGAACAATATATAAAGCTAAACGAACTGTTCACTGGGTACTTATCCGTACGAAAATCCCTATTGTTTTACCTGTTTTTACAAGGAAATAAAATGTGAATAAAATATTTCTACATCCCATGGCCTTTCCCAACCATTTAAATTTTTCTCTTACAGGTCTAACACTTCTGAAAAACCAATACAACGCCCACCCGGAACAATATATAAAGCTAAACGAACCGTTCACTGGGTACTTATCCGTAAGAAAATCCCTATTGATTTATCTGTTTTTACAGGGAATTAAAATGTGAAAAAAATATTTCTACATCCCATGGCCTTTCCCAACCATTTAAATTTTTCTCTTACAGGGCTAACACTTCCGAAAAACCAATACAACGCCCACCCGGAACAATATATAAAGCTAAACGAACCGTTCACTGGGTACTTATCCGTACGAAAATCCCTATTGATTTACCTGTTTTTACAAGGAAATAAAATGTGAAAAAAATATTTCTACATCCCATGGCCTTTCCCAACCATTTAAATTTTTCTCTTACAGGGCTAACACTTCCGAAAAACCAATACAACACCTACCCGGAACAATATATAAAGCTAAACGAACCGTTCACTGGGTACTTATCCGTACGAAAATCCCTATTGATTTACCTGATTTTACAAGGAAATAAAATGTGAAAAAAATATTTCTACATCCCATGGCCTTTCCCAACCATTTAAATTTTTCTCTTACAGGTCTAACACTTCCGAAAAACCAATACAACGCCCACCCGGAACAATATATAAAGCTAAACGAACCGTTCACTGGGTACTTACACGTACGAAAATCCCTATTGATTTACCTGATTTTACAAGGAAATAAAATGTGAAAAAAATATTTCTACATCCCATGGCCTTTCCCAACCATTTAAATTTTTCTCTTACTGGTCTAACACTTCCGAAAAACCAATACAACGCCCACCCGGAACAATATATAAAGCTAAACGAACCGTTCACTGGGCACTTATCCGTATGAAAATCCCTATTGATTTACCTGTTTTAACAAGGAAATAAAATGTGAAAAAAATATTTCTACATCCCATGGCCTTTCCCAACCATTTAAATTTTTCTCTTACAGGGCTAACACTTCCGAAAAACCAATACAACACCCACCAGGAACAATATATAAAGCTAAACGAACCGTTCACTGGGTACTTATCCGTACGAAAATCCCTATTGATTAATCTGTTTTTACAAGGAAGTAAAATGTGAAAAAAATATTTCTACATCCCATGGCCTTTCCCAACCATTTAAATTTTTCTCTTACAGGGCTAACACTTCCGAAAAACCAATACAACACCCACCCGGAACAATATATAAAGCTAAACGAACCGTTCACTGGGTACTTACACGTACGAAAATCCCTATTGATTTACCTGATTTTACAAGGAAATAAAATGTGAAAAAAATATTTCTACATCCAATGGCCTTTCCCAACCATTTAAATTTTTCTCTTACAGGTCTAACACTTCCGAAAAACCAATACAACGCCCACCCGGAACAATATATAAAGCTAAACGAACCGTTCACTGGGTACTTACACGTACGAAAATCCCTATTGATTTACCTGTTTTTACAAGGAAATAAAATATGAAAAAAAATATTTGTACATCCCATGGCCTTTCCCAACCATTTAAATTTTTCTCTTACAGGTCTAACACTTCTAAAAAACCGATACAACGCCCACCCGGAACAATATATAAAGCTAAACGAACCGTTCACTGGGCACTTATCCTTACGAAAATCCCTATTGTTTTACCTGTTTTTACAAGGAAATAAAATGTGAAAAAAATATTTCTACATCCCATGGCCTTTCCCAACCATTTAAATTTTTCTCTTACAGGGCTAACACTTCCGAAAAACCAATACAACGCCCACCCGGAACAATATATAAAGCTAAACGAACCGTTCACTGGGTACTTATCCGTACGAAAATCCCTATTGATTTACCTGTTTTTACATGGAAATAAAATGTGAAAAAAATATTTCTACATCCCATGGCCTTTCCCAACCATTTAAATTTTTCTCTTACAGGTCTAACACTTCCGAAAAACCAATACAACGCCCACCCGGAACAATATATAAAGCTAAACGAACCGTTCACTGGGTACTTATCCGTACGAAAATCCCTATTGATTTACCTGTTTTTACAAGGAAATAAAATGTGAAAAAAATATTTCTACATCCCATGGCCTTTCCCAACCATTTAAATTTTTCTCTTACAGGTCTAACACTTCCGAAAAACCAATACAACGCCCACCCGGAACAATATATAAAGCTAAACGAACTGTTCACTGGGTACTTATCCGTACGAAAATCCCTATTGTTTTACCTGTTTTTACAAGGAAATAAAATGTGAATAAAATATTTCTACATCCCATGGCCTTTCCCAACCATTTAAATTTTTCTCTTACAGGTCTAACACTTCTGAAAAACCAATACAACGCCCACCCGGAACAATATATAAAGCTAAACGAACCGTTCACTGGGTACTTATCCGTAAGAAAATCCCTATTGATTTATCTGTTTTTACAGGGAATTAAAATGTGAAAAAAATATTTCTACATCCCATGGCCTTTCCCAACCATTTAAATTTTTCTCTTACAGGGCTAACACTTCCGAAAAACCAATACAACGCCCACCCGGAACAATATATAAAGCTAAACGAACCGTTCACTGGGTACTTATCCGTACGAAAATCCCTATTGGTTTACCTGTTTTTACAAGGAAATAAAATGTGAAAAAAATATTTCTACATCCCATGGCCTTTCCCAACCATTTAAATTTTTCTCTTACAGGGCTAACACTTCCGAAAAACCAATACAACACCTACCCGGAACAATATATAAAGCTAAACGAACCGTTCACTGGGTACTTATCCGTACGAAAATCCCTATTGATTTACCTGATTTTACAAGGAAATAAAATGTGAAAAAAATATTTCTACATCCCATGGCCTTTCCCAACCATTTAAATTTTTCTCTTACAGGTCTAACACTTCCGAAAAACCAATACAACGCCCACCCGGAACAATATATAAAGCTAAACGAACCGTTCACTGGGTACTTACACGTACGAAAATCCCTATTGATTTACCTGATTTTACAAGGAAATAAAATGTGAAAAAAATATTTCTACATCCCATGGCCTTTCCCAACCATTTAAATTTTTCTCTTACTGGTCTAACACTTCCGAAAAACCAATACAACGCCCACCCGGAACAATATATAAAGCTAAACGAACCGTTCACTGGGCACTTATCCGTATGAAAATCCCTATTGATTTACCTGTTTTAACAAGGAAATAAAATGTGAAAAAAATATTTCTACATCCCATGGCCTTTCCCAACCATTTAAATTTTTCTCTTACAGGGCTAACACTTCCGAAAAACCAATACAACACCCACCAGGAACAATATATAAAGCTAAACGAACCGTTCACTGGGTACTTATCCGTACGAAAATCCCTATTGATTAATCTGTTTTTACAAGGAAGTAAAATGTGAAAAAAATATTTCTACATCCCATGGCCTTTCCCAACCATTTAAATTTTTCTCTTACAGGGCTAACACTTCCGAAAAACCAATACAACACCCACCCGGAACAATATATAAAGCTAAACGAACCGTTCACTGGGTACTTACACGTACGAAAATCCCTATTGATTTACCTGATTTTACAAGGAAATAAAATGTGAAAAAAATATTTCTACATCCCATGGCCTTTCCCAACCATTTAAATTTTTCTCTTACAGGTCTAACACTTCCGAAAAACCAATACAACGCCCACCCGGAACAATATATAAAGCTAAACGAACCGTTCACTGGGTACTTACACGTACGAAAATCCCTATTGTTTTACCTATTTTTACAAGGAAATAAAATGTGAAAAAAATATTTCTACATCCCATGGCCTTTCCCAACCATTTAAATTTTTCTCTTACAGGTCTAACACTTCCGAAAAACCAATACAACGCCCACCGGAACAATACATAAAGCTAAACGAACCGTTCACTGGGTACTTACACGTACGAAAATCCCTATTGATTTACCTGATTTTACAAGGAAATAAAATGTGAAAAAAATATTTCTACATCCCATGGCCTTTCCCAACCATTTAAATTTTTCTCTTACAGGTCTAACACTTCCGAAAAACCAATACAACGCCCACCCGGAACAATATATAAAGCTAAACGAACCGTTAACTGGGCACTTATCCGTATGAAAATCCCTATTGATTTACCTGTTTTAACAAGGAAATAAAATGTGAAAAAAATATTTCTACATCCCATGGCCTTTCCCAACCATTTAAATTTTTCTCTTACAGGGCTAACACTTCCGAAAAACCAATACAACACCTACCCGGAACAATATATAAAGCTAAACGAACAGTTCACTGGGTACTTATCCGTACGAAAATCCCTATTGATTAATCTGTTTTTACAAGGAAGTAAAATGTGAAAAAAATATTTCTACATCCCATGGCCTTTCCCAACCATTTAAATTTTTCTCTTACAGGTCTAACACTTCCGAAAAACCAATACAACGCCCACCCGGAACAATATATAAAGCTAAACGAACCGTTCACTGGGCACTTATCCGTACGAAAATCCCTATTGTTTTACCTATTTTTACAAGGAAATAAAATGTGAAAAAAATATTTCTACATCCCATGGCCTTTCCCAACCATTTAAATTTTTCTCTTACAGGTCTAACACTTCCGAAAAACCAATACAACGCCCACCGGAACAATACATAAAGCTAAACGAACCGTTCACTGGGTACTTACACGTACGAAAATCCCTATTGATTTACCTGATTTTACAAGGAAATAAAATGTGAAAAAAATATTTCTACATCCAATGGCCTTTCCCAACCATTTAAATTTTTCTCTTACAGGTCTAACACTTCCGAAAAACCAATACAACGCCCACCCGGAACAATATATAAAGCTAAACGAACCGTTCACTGGGCACTTATCCTTACGAAAATCCCTATTGTTTTACCTGTTTTTACAAGGAAATAAAATGTGAAAAAAATATTTCTACATCCCATGGCCTTTCCCAACCATTTAAATTTTTCTCTTACAGGGCTAACACTTCCGAAAAACCAATACAACGCCCACCCGGAACAATATATAAAGCTAAACGAACCGTTCACTGGGTACTTATCCGTACGAAAATCCCTATTGTTTTACCTGTTTTTACATGGAAATAAAATGTGAAAAAAATATTTCTACATCCCATGGCCTTTCCCAACCATTTAAATTTTTCTCTTACAGGTCTAACACTTCCGAAAAACCAATACAACGCCCACCCGGAACAATATATAAAGCTAAACGAACCGTTCACTGGGTACTTATCCGTACGAAAATCCCTATTGATTTACCTGTTTTTACAAGGAAATAAAATGTGAAAAAAATATTTCTACATCCCATGGCCTTTCCCAACCATTTAAATTTTTCTCTTACAGGTCTAACACTTCCGAAAAACCAATACAACGCCCACCCGGAACAATATATAAAGCTAAACGAACTGTTCACTGGGTACTTATCCGTACGAAAATCCCTATTGTTTTACCTGTTTTTACAAGGAAATAAAATGTGAATAAAATATTTCTACATCCCATGGCCTTTCCCAACCATTTAAATTTTTCTCTTACAGGTCTAACACTTCTGAAAAACCAATACAACGCCCACCCGGAACAATATATAAAGCTAAACGAACCGTTCACTGGGTACTTATCCGTAAGAAAATCCCTATTGATTTATCTGTTTTTACAGGGAATTAAAATGTGAAAAAAATATTTCTACATCCCATGGCCTTTCCCAACCATTTAAATTTTTCTCTTACAGGGCTAACACTTCCGAAAAACCAATACAACGCCCACCCGGAACAATATATAAAGCTAAACGAACCGTTCACTGGGTACTTATCCGTACGAAAATCCCTATTGATTTACCTGTTTTTACAAGGAAGTAAAATGTGAAAAAAATATTTCTACATCCCATGGCCTTTCCCAACCATTTAAATTTTTCTCTTACAGGTCTAACACTTCCGAAAAACCAATACAACGCCCACCCGGAACAATATATAAAGCTAAACGAACCGTTCACTGGGCACTTATCCGTACGAAAATCCCTATTGTTTTACCTATTTTTACAAGGAAATAAAATGTGAAAAAAATATTTCTACATCCCATGGCCTTTCCCAACCATTTAAATTTTTCTCTTACAGGTCTAACACTTCCGAAAAACCAATACAACGCCCACCGGAACAATACATAAAGCTAAACGAACCGTTCACTGGGTACTTACACGTACGAAAATCCCTATTGATTTACCTGATTTTACAAGGAAATAAAATGTGAAAAAAATATTTCTACATCCCATGGCCTTTCCCAACCATTTAAATTTTTCTCTTACAGGTCTAACACTTCCGAAAAACCAATACAACGCCCACCCGGAACAATATATAAAGCTAAACGAACCGTTAACTGGGCACTTATCAGTATGAAAATCCCTATTGATTTACCTGTTTTAACAAGGAAATAAAATGTGAAAAAAATATTTCTACATCCCATGGCCTTTCCCAACCATTTAAATTTTTCTCTTACAGGGCTAACACTTCCGAAAAACCAATACAACACCTACCCGGAACAATATATAAAGCTAAACGAACAGTTCACTGGGTACTTATCCGTACGAAAATCCCTATTGATTAATCTGTTTTTACAAGGAAATAAAATGTGAAAAAAATATTTCTACATCCCATGGCCTTTCCCAACCATTTAAATTTTTCTCTTACAGGTCTAACACTTCCGAAAAACCAATACAACGCCCACCCGGAACAATATATAAAGCTAAACGAACCGTTCACTGGGCACTTATCCGTACGAAAATCCCTATTGTTTTACCTATTTTTACAAGGAAATAAAATGTGAAAAAAATATTTCTACATCCCATGGCCTTTCCCAACCATTTAAATTTTTGTCTTACATGTCTAACACTTCCGAAAAACCAATACAACGCCCACCGGAACAATACATAAAGCTAAACGAACCGTTCACTGGGTACTTACACGTACGAAAATCCCTATTGATTTACCTGATTTTACAAGGAAATAAAATGTGAAAAAAATATTTCTACATCCAATGGCCTTTCCCAACCATTTAAATTTTTCTCTTACAGGTCTAACACTTCCGAAAAACCAATACAACGCCCACCCGGAACAATATATAAAGCTAAACGAACCGTTCACTGGGTACTTACACGTACGAAAATCCCTATTGATTTACCTGATTTTACAAGGAAATAAAATGTGAAAAAAATATTTCTACATCCCATGGCCTTTCCCAACCATTTAAATTTTTCTCTTACAGGTCTAAGACTTCCGAAAAACCAATACAACGCCCACCCGGAACAATATATAAAGCTAAATGAACCGTTCACTGGGCACTTATCCGTACGAAAATCCCTATTGATTTACCTGTTTTAACAAGGAAATAAAATGTGAAAAAAATATTTCTACATCCCATGGCCTTTCCCAACCATTTAAATTTTTCTCTTACAGGGCTAACACTTCCAAAAAACCAATACAACCCCCACCCGGAACAATATATAAAGCTAAACGAACCGTTCACTGGGCACTTATCCGTACGAAAATCCCTATTGTTTTACCTGTTTTTACAAGGAAATAAAATGTGAAAAAAATATTTCTACATCCCATGGCCTTTCCCAACCATTTAAATTTTTCTCTTACAGGTCTAACACTTCCGAAAAACCAATACAACGCCCACCCGGAACAATATATAAAGCTAAACGAACCGTTCACTGGGTACTTATCCGTACGAAAATCCCTATTGATTTATCTGTTTTTACAGGGAATTAAAATGTGAAAAAAATATTTCTACATCCCGTGGCCTTTCCCAACCATTTAAATTTTTCTCTTACAGGGCTAACACTTCCGAAAAACCAATACAACGCCCACCCGGAACAATATATAAAGCTAAACGAACCGTTCACTGGGTACTTATCCGTACGAAAATCCCTATTGATTTACCTGTTTTTACATGGAAATAAAATGTGAAAAAAATATTTCTACATCCCATGGCCTTTCCCAACCATTTAAATTTTTCTCTTACAGGTCTAACACTTCCGAAAAACCAATACAACGCCCACCCGGAACAATATATAAAGCTAAACGAACTGTTCACTGGGTACTTATCCGTACGAAAATCCCTATTGTTTTACCTGTTTTTACAAGGAAATAAAATGTGAATAAAATATTTCTACATCCCATGGCCTTTCCCAACCATTTAAATTTTTCTCTTACAGGTCTAACACTTCTGAAAAACCAATACAACGCCCACCCGGAACAATATATAAAGCTAAACGAACCGTTCACTGGGTACTTATCCGTAAGAAAATCCCTATTGATTTATCTGTTTTTACAGGGAATTAAAATGTGAAAAAAATATTTCTACATCCCATGGCCTTTCCCAACCATTTAAATTTTTCTCTTACAGGGCTAACACTTCCGAAAAACCAATACAACGCCCACCCGGAACAATATATAAAGCTAAACGAACCGTTCACTGGGTACTTATCCGTACGAAAATCCCTATTGATTTACCTGTTTTTACAAGGAAATAAAATGTGAAAAAAATATTTCTACATCCCATGGCCTTTCCCAACCATTTAAATTTTTCTCTTACAGGGCTAACACTTCCGAAAAACCAATACAACACCCACCCGGAACAATATATAAAGCTAAACGAACCGTTCACTGGGTACTTATCCGTACGAAAATCCCTATTGATTTACCTGATTTTACAAGGAAATAAAATGTGAAAAAAATATTTCTACATCCCATGGCCTTTCCCAACCATTTAAATTTTTCTCTTACAGGTCTAACACTTCCGAAAAACCAATACAACGCCCACCCGGAACAATATATAAAGCTAAACGAACCGTTCACTGGGTACTTACACGTACGAAAATCCCTATTGATTTACCTGATTTTACAAGGAAATAAAATGTGAAAAAAATATTTCTACATCCCATGGCCTTTCCCAACCATTTAAATTTTTCTCTTACAGGTCTAACACTTCCGAAAAACCAATACAACGCCCACCCGGAACAATATATAAAGCTAAACGAACCGTTCACTGGGTACTTACACGTACGAAAATCCCTATTGATTTACCTGATTTTACAAGGAAATAAAATGTGAAAAAAATATTTCTACATCCCATGGCCTTTCCCAACCATTTAAATTTTTCTCTTACTGGTCTAACACTTCCGAAAAACCAATACAACGCCCACCCGGAACAATATATAAAGCTAAACGAACCGTTCACTGGGCACTTATCCGTATGAAAATCCCTATTGATTTACCTGTTTTAACAAGGAAATAAAATGTGAAAAAAATATTTCTACATCCCATGGCCTTTCCCAACCATTTAAATTTTTCTCTTACAGGGCTAACACTTCCGAAAAACCAATACAACACCCACCAGGAACAATATATAAAGCTAAACGAACCGTTCACTGTGTACTTATCCGTACGAAAATCCCTATTGATTAATCTGTTTTTACAAGGAAGTAAAATGTGAAAAAAATATTTCTACATCCCATGGCCTTTCCCAACCATTTAAATTTTTCTCTTACAGGGCTAACACTTCCGAAAAACCAATACAACACCCACCCGGAACAATATATAAAGCTAAACGAACCGTTCACTGGGTACTTACACGTACGAAAATCCCTATTGATTTACCTGATTTTACAAGGAAATAAAATGTGAAAAAAATATTTCTACATCCCATGGCCTTTCCCAACCATTTAAATTTTTCTCTTACAGGTCTAACACTTCCGAAAAACCAATACAACGCCCACCCGGAACAATATATAAAGCTAAACGAACCGTTCACTGGGTACTTACACGTACGAAAATCCCTATTGTTTTACCTATTTTTACAAGGAAATAAAATGTGAAAAAAATATTTCTACATCCCATGGCCTTTCCCAACCATTTAAATTTTTCTCTTACAGGTCTAACACTTCCGAAAAACCAATACAACGCCCACCGGAACAATACATAAAGCTAAACGAACCGTTCACTGGGTACTTACACGTACGAAAATCCCTATTGATTTACCTGATTTTACAAGGAAATAAAATGTGAAAAAAATATTTCTACATCCCATGGCCTTTCCCAACCATTTAAATTTTTCTCTTACAGGTCTAACACTTCCGAAAAACCAATACAACGCCCACCCGGAACAATATATAAAGCTAAACGAACCGTTAACTGGGCACTTATCCGTATGAAAATCCCTATTGATTTACCTGTTTTAACAAGGAAATAAAATGTGAAAAAAATATTTCTACATCCCATGGCCTTTCCCAACCATTTAAATTTTTCTCTTACAGGGCTAACACTTCCGAAAAACCAATACAACACCTACCCGGAACAATATATAAAGCTAAACGAACAGTTCACTGGGTACTTATCCGTACGAAAATCCCTATTGATTAATCTGTTTTTACAAGGAAGTAAAATGTGAAAAAAATATTTCTACATCCCATGGCCTTTCCCAACCATTTAAATTTTTCTCTTACAGGTCTAACACTTCCGAAAAACCAATACAACGCCCACCGGAACAATACATAAAGCTAAACGAACCGTTCACTGGGTACTTACACGTACGAAAATCCCTATTGATTTACCTGATTTTACAAGGAAATAAAATGTGAAAAAAATATTTCTACATCCAATGGCCTTTCCCGACCATTTAAATTTTTCTCTTACAGGGCTAAGACTTCCGAAAAACCAATACAACGCCCACCCGGAACAATATATAAAGCTAAACGAACCGTTCACTGGGTACTTACACGTACGAAAATCCCTATTGATTTACCTGTTTTAACAAGGAAATAAAATGTGAAAAAAATATTTCTACATCCCATGGCCTTTCCCAACCATTTAAATTTTTCTCTTACAGGGCTAACACTTCCGAAAAACCAATACAACACCTACCCGGAACAATATATAAAGCTAAACGAACAGTTCACTGGGTACTTATCCGTACGAAAATCCCTATTGATTAATCTGTTTTTACAAGGAAGTAAAATGTGAAAAAAATATTTCTACATCCCATGGCCTTTCCCAACCATTTAAATTTTTCTCTTACAGGTCTAACACTTCCGAAAAACCAATACAACGCCCACCGGAACAATACATAAAGCTAAACGAACCGTTCACTGGGTACTTACACGTACGAAAATCCCTATTGATTTACCTGTTTTAACAAGGAAATAAAATGTGAAAAAAATATTTCTACATCCCATGGCCTTTCCCAACCATTTAAATTTTTCTCTTACAGGGCTAACACTTCCGAAAAACCAATACAACACCTACCCGGAACAATATATAAAGCTAAACGAACAGTTCACTGGGTACTTATCCGTACGAAAATCCCTATTGATTAATCTGTTTTTACAAGGAAGTAAAATGTGAAAAAAATATTTCTACATCCCATGGCCTTTCCCAACCATTTAAATTTTTCTCTTACAGGTCTAACACTTCCGAAAAACCAATACAACGCCCACCGGAACAATACATAAAGCTAAACGAACCGTTCACTGGGTACTTACACGTACGAAAATCCCTATTGATTTACCTGATTTTACAAGGAAATAAAATGTGAAAAAAATATTTCTACATCCAATGGCCTTTCCCGACCATTTAAATTTTTCTCTTACAGGGCTAAGACTTCCGAAAAACCAATACAACGCCCACCCGGAACAATATATAAAGCTAAACGAACCGTTCACTGGGTACTTACACGTACGAAAATCCCTATTGATTTACCTGATTTTACAAGGAAATAAAATGTGAAAAAAATATTTCTACATCCCATGGCCTTTCCCAACCATTTAAATTTTTCTCTTACAGGTCTAAGACTTCCGAAAAACCAATACAACGCCCACCCGGAACAATATATAAAGCTAAATGAACCGTTCACTGGGCACTTATCCGTACGAAAATCCCTATTGATTTACCTGTTTTAACAAGGAAATAAAATGTGAAAAAAATATTTCTACATCCCATGGCCTTTCCCAACCATTTAAATTTTTCTCTTACAGGGCTAACACTTCCGAAAAACCAATACAACCCCCACCCGGAACAATATATAAAGCTAAACGAACCGTTCACTGGGCACTTATCCGTACGAAAATCCCTATTGTTTTACCTGTTTTTACAAGGAAATAAAATGTGAAAAAAATATTTCTACATCCCATGGCCTTTCCCAACCATTTAAATTTTTCTCTTACAGGTCTAACACTTCCGAAAAACCAATACAACGCCCACCCGGAACAATATATAAAGCTAAACGAACCGTTCACTGGGTACTTATCCGTACGAAAATCCCTATTGATTTATCTGTTTTTACAGGGAATTAAAATGTGAAAAAAATATTTCTACATCCCATGGCCTTTCCCAACCATTTAAATTTTTCTCTTACAGGGCTAACACTTCCGAAAAACCAATACAACGCCCACCCGGAACAATATATAAAGCTAAACGAACCGTTCACTGGGTACTTATCCGTACGAAAATCCCTATTGATTTACCTGTTTTTACATGGAAATAAAATGTGAAAAAAATATTTCTACATCCCATGGCCTTTCCCAACCATTTAAATTTTTCTCTTACAGGTCTAACACTTCCGAAAAACCAATACAACGCCCACCCGGAACAATATATAAAGCTAAACGAACCGTTCACTGGGTACTTACACGTACGAAAATCCCTATTGATTTACCTGATTTTACAAGGAAATAAAATGTGAAAAAAATATTTCTACATCCCATGGCCTTTCCCAACCATTTAAATTTTTCTCTTACTGGTCTAACACTTCCGAAAAACCAATACAACGCCCACCCGGAACAATATATAAAGCTAAACGAACCGTTCACTGGGCACTTATCCGTATGAAAATCCCTATTGATTTACCTGTTTTAACAAGGAAATAAAATGTGAAAAAAATATTTCTACATCCCATGGCCTTTCCCAACCATTTAAATTTTTCTCTTACAGGTCTAACACTTCCGAAAAACCAATACAACGCCCACCCGGAACAATATATAAAGCTAAACGAACCGTTC
The DNA here is from genome assembly GCF_049243985.1 of Paroedura picta. NCBI lineage: Eukaryota > Metazoa > Chordata > Lepidosauria > Squamata > Gekkonidae > Paroedura > Paroedura picta. The sequence goes on from NC_135372.1 coordinate 18,081,363, forward strand.
ACTGGGTACTTATCCGTACGAAAATCCCTATTGATTTATCTGTTTTTACAGGGAATTAAAATGTGAAAAAAATATTTCTACATCCCATGGCCTTTCCCAACCATTTAAATTTTTCTCTTACAGGGCTAACACTTCCGAAAAACCAATACAACGCCCACCCGGAACAATATATAAAGCTAAACGAACCGTTCACTGGGTACTTATCCGTACGAAAATCCCTATTGATTTACCTGTTTTTACATGGAAATAAAATGTGAAAAAAATATTTCTACATCCCATGGCCTTTCCCAACCATTTAAATTTTTCTCTTACAGGTCTAACACTTCCGAAAAACCAATACAACGCCCACCCGGAACAATATATAAAGCTAAACGAATCGTTCACTGGGTACTTATCCGTACGAAAATCCCTATTGATTTACCTGTTTTTACAAGGAAATAAAATGTGAAAAAAATATTTCTACATCCCATGGCCTTTCCCAACCACTTAAATTTTTCTCTTCCAGGTCTAACACTTCCGAAAAACCAATACAACGCCCACCCGGAACAATATATAAAGCTAAACGAACTGTTCACTGGGTACTTATCCGTACGAAAATCCCTATTGTTTTACCTGTTTTTACAAGGAAATAAAATGTGAATAAAATATTTCTACATCCCATGGCCTTTCCCAACCATTTAAAGTTTTCTCTTACAGGTCTAACACTTCTGAAAAACCAATACAACGCCCACCCGGAACAATATATAAAGCTAAACGAACCGTTCACTGGGTACTTATCCGTAAGAAAATCCCTATTGATTTATCTGTTTTTACATGGAAATAAAATGTGAAAAAAATATTTCTACATCCCATGGCCTTTCCCAACCATTTAAATTTTTCTCTTACAGGTCTAACACTTCCGAAAAACCAATACAACGCCCACCCGGAACAATATATAAAGCTAAACGAACCGTTCACTGGGTACTTACACGTACGAAAATCCCTATTGATTTACCTGATTTTACAAGGAAATAAAATGTGAAAAAAATATTTCTACATCCCATGGCCTTTCCCAACCATTTAAATTTTTCTCTTACTGGTCTAACACTTCCGAAAAACCAATACAACGCCCACCCGGAACAATATATAAAGCTAAACGAACCGTTCACTGGGCACTTATCCGTATGAAAATCCCTATTGATTTACCTGTTTTAACAAGGAAATAAAATGTGAAAAAAATATTTCTACATCCCATGGCCTTTCCCAACCATTTAAATTTTTCTCTTACAGGTCTAACACTTCCGAAAAACCAATACAACGCCCACCCGGAACAATATATAAAGCTAAACGAACCGTTCACTGGGTACTTATCCGTACGAAAATCCCTATTGATTTATCTGTTTTTACAGGGAATTAAAATGTGAAAAAAATATTTCTACATCCCATGGCCTTTCCCAACCATTTAAATTTTTCTCTTACAGGGCTAACACTTCCGAAAAACCAATACAACGCCCACCCGGAACAATATATAAAGCTAAACGAACCGTTCACTGGGTACTTATCCGTACGAAAATCCCTATTGATTTACCTGTTTTTACATGGAAATAAAATGTGAAAAAAATATTTCTACATCCCATGGCCTTTCCCAACCATTTAAATTTTTCTCTTACAGGTCTAACACTTCCGAAAAACCAATACAACGCCCACCCGGAACAATATATAAAGCTAAACGAATCGTTCACTGGGTACTTATCCGTACGAAAATCCCTATTGATTTACCTGTTTTTACAAGGAAATAAAATGTGAAAAAAATATTTCTACATCCCATGGCCTTTCCCAACCACTTAAATTTTTCTCTTCCAGGTCTAACACTTCCGAAAAACCAATACAACGCCCACCCGGAACAATATATAAAGCTAAACGAACTGTTCACTGGGTACTTATCCGTACGAAAATCCCTATTGTTTTACCTGTTTTTACAAGGAAATAAAATGTGAATAAAATATTTCTACATCCCATGGCCTTTCCCAACCATTTAAAGTTTTCTCTTACAGGTCTAACACTTCTGAAAAACCAATACAACGCCCACCCGGAACAATATATAAAGCTAAACGAACCGTTCACTGGGTACTTATCCGTAAGAAAATCCCTATTGATTTATCTGTTTTTACAGGGAATTAAAATGTGAAAAAAATATTTCTACATCCCATGGCCTTTCCCAACCATTTAAATTTTTCTCTTACAGGGCTAACACTTCCGAAAAACCAATACAACGCCCACCCGGAACAATATATAAAGCTAAACGAACCGTTCACTGGGTACTTATCCGTACGAAAATCCCTATTGATTTACCTGTTTTTACAAGGAAATAAAATGTGAAAAAAATATTTCTACATCCCATGGCCTTTCCCAACCATTTAAATTTTTCTCTTACAGGGCTAACACTTCCGAAAAACCAATACAACACCCATCCGGAACAATATATAAAGCTAAACGAACCGTTCACTGGGTACTTATCCGTACGAAAATCCCTATTGATTTACCTGATTTTACAAGGAAATAAAATGTGAAAAAAATATTTCTACATCCCATGGCCTTTCCCAACCATTTAAATTTTTCTCTTACAGGTCTAACACTTCCGAAAAACCAATACAACGCCCACCCGGAACAATATATAAAGCTAAACGAACCGTTCACTGGGTACTTACACGTACGAAAATCCCTATTGATTTACCTGATTTTACAAGGAAATAAAATGTGAAAAAAATATTTCTACATCCCATGGCCTTTCCCAACCATTTAAATTTTTCTCTTACTGGTCTAACACTTCCGAAAAACCAATACAACGCCCACCCGGAACAATATATAAAGCTAAACGAACCGTTCACTGGGCACTTATCCGTATGAAAATCCCTATTGATTTACCTGTTTTAACAAGGAAATAAAATGTGAAAAAAATATTTCTACATCCCATGGCCTTTCCCAACCATTTAAATTTTTCTCTTACAGGGCTAACACTTCCGAAAAACCAATACAACACCCACCAGGAACAATATATAAAGCTAAACGAACCGTTCACTGGGTACTTATCCGTACGAAAATCCCTATTGATTAATCTGTTTTTACAAGGAAGTAAAATGTGAAAAAAATATTTCTACATCCCATGGCCTTTCCCAACCATTTAAATTTTTCTCTTACAGGGCTAACACTTCCGAAAAACCAATACAACACCCACCCGGAACAATATATAAAGCTAAACGAACCGTTCACTGGGTACTTACACGTACGAAAATCCCTATTGATTTACCTGATTTTACAAGGAAATAAAATGTGAAAAAAATATTTCTACATCCCATGGCCTTTCCCAACCATTTAAATTTTTCTCTTACAGGTCTAACACTTCCGAAAAACCAATACAACGCCCACCCGGAACAATATATAAAGCTAAACGAACCGTTCACTGGGTACTTACACGTACGAAAATCCCTATTGATTTACCTGATTTTACAAGGAAATAAAATGTGAAAAAAATATTTCTACATCCCATGGCCTTTCCCAACCATTTAAATTTTTCTCTTACAGGTCTAACACTTCCGAAAAACCAATACAACGCCCACCCGGAACAATATATAAAGCTAAACGAACCGTTCACTGGGTACTTACACGTACGAAAATCCCTATTGATTTACCTGATTTTACAAGGAAATAAAATGTGAAAAAAATATTTCTACATCCCATGGCCTTTCCCAACCATTTAAATTTTTCTCTTACAGGTCTAAGACTTCCGAAAAACCAATACAACGCCCACCCGGAACAATATATAAAGCTAAACGAACCGTTCACTGGGTACTTATCCGTACGAAAATCCCTATTGATTTACCTGTTTTTACAAGGAAATAAAATGTGAAAAAAATATTTCTACATCCCATGGCCTTTCCAGACCATTTAAATTTTTCTCTTACAGGGCTAACACTTCCGAAAAACCAATACAACACCCACCCGGAACAATATATAAAGCTAAACGAACCGTTCACTGGGTACTTACACGTACGAAAATCCCTATTGATTTACCTGATTTTACAAGGAAATAAAATGTGAAAAAAATATTTCTACATCCCATGGCCTTTCCCAACCATTTAAATTTTTCTCTTACAGGTCTAACACTTCCGAAAAACCAATACAACGCCCACCCGGAACAATATATAAAGCTAAACGAACCGTTCACTGGGTACTTACACGTACGAAAATCCCTATTGATTTACCTGATTTTACAAGGAAATAAAATGTGAAAAAAATATTTCTACATCCCATGGCCTTTCCCAACCATTTAAATTTTTCTCTTACAGGTCTAAGACTTCCGAAAAACCAATACAACGCCCCCCCGGAACAATATATAAAGCTAAACGAACCGTTCACTGGGTACTTATCCGTACGAAAATCCCTATTGATTTACCTGTTTTTACAAGGAAATAAAATGTGAAAAAAATATTTCTACATCCCATGGCCTTTCCCAACCATTTAAATTTTTCTCTTACAGGGCTAACACTTCCGAAAAACCAATACAACACCCACCCGGAACAATATATAAAGCTAAACGAACCGTTCACTGGGTACTTATCCGTAAGAAAATCCCTATTGATTTACCTGTTTTTACAAGGAAATAAAATGTGAAAAAAATATTTCTACATCCCATGGCCTTTCCCAACCATTTAAATTTTTCTCTTACAGGTCTAAGACTTCCGAAAAACCAATACAATGCCCACCCGGAACAATATATAAAGCTAAACGAACCGTTCACTGGGCACTTATCCGTATGAAAATCCCTATTGATTTACCTGTTTTAACAAGGAAATAAAATGTGAAAAAAATATTTCTACATCCTATGGCCTTTCCCAACCATTTAAATTTTTCTCTTACAGGGCTAACACTTCCGAAAAACCAATACAACACCCACCCGGAACAATATATAAAGCTAAACGAACCGTTCACTGGGCACTTATCCGTACGAAAATCCCTATTGATTTACCTGATTTTACAAGGAAATAAAATGTGAAAAAAATATTTCTACATCCCATGGCCTTTCCCAACCATTTAAATTTTTCTCTTACTGGTCTAACACTTCCGAAAAACCAATACAACGCCCACCCGGAACAATATATAAAGCTAAACGAACCGTTCACTGGGGACTTATCCGTATGAAAATCCCTATTGATTTACCTGTTTTAACAAGGAAATAAAATGTGAAAAAAATATTTCTACATCCCATGGCCTTTCCCAACCATTTAAATTTTTCTCTTACAGGGCTAACACTTCCGAAAAACCAATACAACACCCACCAGGAACAATATATAAAGCTAAACGAACCGTTCACTGGGTACTTATCCGTACGAAAATCCCTATTGATTTACCTGTTTTTACAAGGAAATAAAATGTGAAAAAAATATTTCTACATCCCATGGCCTTTCCCAACCATTTAAATTTTTCTCTTACAGGGCTAACACTTCCGAAAAACCAATACAACACCCACCCGGAACAATATATAAAGCTAAACGAACCGTTCACTGGGTACTTATCCGTAAGAAAATCCCTATTGATTTACCTGTTTTTACAAGGAAATAAAATGTGAAAAAAATATTTCTACATCCCATGGCCTTTCCCAACCATTTAAATTTTTCTCTTACAGGTCTAAGACTTCCGAAAAACCAATACAATGCCCACCCGGAACAATATATAAAGCTAAACGAACCGTTCACTGGGCACTTATCCGTATGAAAATCCCTATTGATTTACCTGTTTTAACAAGGAAATAAAATGTGAAAAAAATATTTCTACATCCCATGGCCTTTCCCAACCATTTAAATTTTTCTCTTACAGGGCTAACACTTCCGAAAAACCAATACAACACCCACCCGGAACAATATATAAAGCTAAACGAACCATTCACTGGGCACTTATCCGTACGAAAATCCCTATTGATTTACCTGATTTTACAAGGAAATAAAATGTGAAAAAAATATTTCTACATCCCATGGCCTTTCCCAACCATTTAAATTTTTCTCTTACTGGTCTAACACTTCCGAAAAACCAATACAACGCCCACCCGGAACAATATATAAAGCTAAACGAACCGTTCACTGGGCACTTATCCGTATGAAAATCCCTATTGATTTACCTGTTTTAACAAGGAAATAAAATGTGAAAAAAATATTTCTACATCCCATGGCCTTTCCCAACCATTTAAATTTTTCTCTTACAGGGCTAACACTTCCGAAAAACCAATACAACACCCACCAGGAACAATATATAAAGCTAAACGAACCGTTCACTGGGTACTTATCCGTACGAAAATCCCTATTGATTAATCTGTTTTTACAAGGAAGTAAAATGTGAAAAAAATATTTCTACATCCCATGGCCTTTCCCAACCATTTAAATTTTTCTCTTACAGGGCTAACACTTCCGAAAAACCAATACAACACCCACCCGGAACAATATATAAAGCTAAACGAACCGTTCACTGGGTACTTACACGTACGAAAATCCCTATTGATTTACCTGATTTTACAAGGAAATAAAATGTGAAAAAAATATTTCTACATCCCATGGCCTTTCCCAACCATTTAAATTTTTCTCTTACAGGTCTAACACTTCCGAAAAACCAATACAACGCCCACCCGGAACAATATATAAAGCTAAACGAACCGTTCACTGGGTACTTACACGTACGAAAATCCCTATTGATTTACCTGATTTTACAAGGAAATAAAATGTGAAAAAAATATTTCTACATCCCATGGCCTTTCCCAACCATTTAAATTTTTCTCTTACAGGTCTAACACTTCCGAAAAACCAATACAACGCCCACCCGGAACAATATATAAAGCTAAACGAACCGTTCACTGGGTACTTACACGTACGAAAATCCCTATTGATTTACCTGATTTTACAAGGAAATAAAATGTGAAAAAAATATTTCTACATCCCATGGCCTTTCCCAACCATTTAAATTTTTCTCTTACAAGTCTAAGACTTCCGAAAAACCAATACAACGCCCACCCGGAACAATATATAAAGCTAAACGAACCGTTCACTGGGTACTTATCCGTACGAAAATCCCTATTGATTTACCTGTTTTTACAAGGAAATAAAATGTGAAAAAAATATTTCTACATCCCATGGCCTTTCCAGACCATTTAAATTTTTCTCTTACAGGGCTAACACTTCCGAAAAACCAATACAACACCCACCCGGAACAATATATAAAGCTAAACGAACCGTTCACTGGGTACTTACACGTACGAAAATCCCTATTGATTTACCTGATTTTACAAGGAAATAAAATGTGAAAAAAATATTTCTACATCCCATGGCCTTTCCCAACCATTTAAATTTTTCTCTTACAGGTCTAACACTTCCGAAAAACCAATACAACGCCCACCCGGAACAATATATAAAGCTAAACGAACCGTTCACTGGGTACTTACACGTACGAAAATCCCTATTGATTTACCTGATTTTACAAGGAAATAAAATGTGAAAAAAATATTTCTACATCCCATGGCCTTTCCCAACCATTTAAATTTTTCTCTTACAGGTCTAAGACTTCCGAAAAACCAATACAACGCCCACCCGGAACAATATATAAAGCTAAACGAACCGTTCACTGGGTACTTATCCGTACGAAAATCCCTATTGATTTACCTGTTTTTACAAGGAAATAAAATGTGAAAAAAATATTTCTACATCCCATGGCCTTTCCCAACCATTTAAATTTTTCTCTTACAGGGCTAACACTTCCGAAAAACCAATACAACACCCACCCGGAACAATATATAAAGCTAAACGAACCGTTCACTGGGTACTTATCCGTAAGAAAATCCCTATTGATTTACCTGTTTTTACAAGGAAATAAAATGTGAAAAAAATATTTCTACATCCCATGGCCTTTCCCAACCATTTAAATTTTTCTCTTACAGGTCTAAGACTTCCGAAAAACCAATACAACGCCCACCCGGAACAATATATAAAGCTAAACGAACCGTTCACTGGGCACTTATCCGTATGAAAATCCCTATTGATTTACCTGTTTTAACAAGGAAATAAAATGTGAAAAAAATATTTCTACATCCCATGGCCTTTCCCAACCATTTAAATTTTTCTCTTACAGGTCTAACACTTCCGAAAAACCAATACAACGCCCACCCGGAACAATATATAAAGCTAAACGAACCGTTCACTGGGTACTTATCCGTACGAAAATCCCTATTGATTTATCTGTTTTTACAGGGAATTAAAATGTGAAAAAAATATTTCTACATCCCATGGCCTTTCCCAACCATTTAAATTTTTCTCTTACAGGGCTAACACTTCCGAAAAACCAATACAACGCCCACCCGGAACAATATATAAAGCTAAACGAACCGTTCACTGGGTACTTATCCGTACGAAAATCCCTATTGATTTACCTGTTTTTACAAGGAAATAAAATGTGAAAAAAATATTTCTACATCCCATGGCCTTTCCCAACCATTTAAATTTTTCTCTTACAGGGCTAACACTTCCGAAAAACCAATACAACACCCACCCGGAACAATATATAAAGCTAAACGAACCGTTCACTGGGTACTTATCCGTAAGAAAATCCCTATTGATTTACCTGTTTTTACAAGGAAATAAAATGTGAAAAAAATATTTCTACATCCCATGGCCTTTCCCAACCATTTAAATTTTTCTCTTACAGGTCTAACACTTCTGAAAAACCAATACAATGCCCACCCGGAACAATATATAAAGCTAAACGAACCGTTCACTGGGTACTTACACGTACGAAAATCCCTATTGATTTACCTGATTTTACAAGGAAATAAAATGTGAAAAAAATATTTCTACATCCCATGGCCTTTCCCAACCATTTAAATTTTTCTCTTACATGTCTAACACTTCCGAAAAACCAATACAACACCCACCCGGAACAATATATAAAGCTAAACGAACCGTTCACTGGGTACTTACACGTACGAAAATCCCTATTGATTTACCTGATTTTACAAGGAAATAAAATGTGAAAAAAATATTTCTACATCCCATGGCCTTTCCCAACCATTTAAATTTTTCTCTTACAGGGCTAACACTTCCGAAAAACCAATACAACACCCACCCGGAACAATATATAAAGCTAAACGAACCGTTCACTGGGTACTTATCCGTACGAAAATCCCTATTGATTAATCTGTTTTTACAAGGAAGTAAAATGTGAAAAAAATATTTCTACATCCCATGGCCTTTCCCAACCATTTAAATTTTTCTCTTACAGGTCTAACACTTCCGAAAAACCAATACAACGCCCACCCGGAACAATACATAAAGCTAAACGAACCGTTCACTGGGTACTTACACGTACGAAAATCCCTATTGATTTACCTGATTTTACAAGGAAATAAAATGTGAAAAAAATATTTCTACATCCCATGGCCTTTCCCAACCATTTAAATTTTTCTCTTACAGGGCTAACACTTCCGAAAAACCAATACAACACCCACCCGGAACAATATATAAAGCTAAACGAACCGTTCACTGGGCATTTATCCGTACGAAAATCCCTATTGTTTTACCTGTTTTTACAAGGAAATAAAATGTGAAAAAAATATTTCTACATCCCATGGCCTTTCCCAACCATTTAAATTTTTCTCTTACAGGTCTAACACTTCCGAAAAACCAATACAACGCCCACCCGGAACAATATATAAAGCTAAACGAACCGTTCACTGGGTACTTATCCGTACGAAAATCCCTATTGATTTATCTGTTTTTACAGGGAATTAAAATGTGAAAAAAATATTTCTACATCCCATGGCCTTTCCCAACCATTTAAATTTTTCTCTTACAGGTCTAACACTTCCGAAAAACCAATACAACGCCCACCCGGAACAATATATAAAGCTAAACGAACCGTTCACTGGGTACTTATCCGTACGAAAATCCCTATTGATTTATCTGTTTTTACAGGGAATTAAAATGTGAAAAAAATATTTCTACATCCCATGGCCTTTCCCAACCATTTAAATTTTTCTCTTACAGGTCTAACACTTCCGAAAAACCAATACAACGCCCAACCGGAACAATATATAAATCTAAACGAACCGTTCACTGGGTACATATCCGTACGAAAATCCCTATTGATTTATCTGTTTTTACAGGGAATTAAAATGTGAAAAAAATATTTCTACATCCCATGGCCTTTCCCAACCATTTAAATTTTTCTCTTACAGGGCTAACACTTCCGAAAAACCAATAGAACGCCCACCCGGAACAATATATAAAGCAAAACGAACCGTTCACTGGGTACTTATCCGTCCGAAAATCCCTATTGATTTACCTGTTTTTACAGGGAAATAAAATGTGAAAAAAATATTTCTACATCCCATGGCCTTTCCCAACCATTTAAATTTTTCTCTTACAAGGCTAACACTTCCGAAAAACCAATACAACACCCACCCGGAACAATATATAAAGCTAAACGAAACGTTCACTGGGTACTTATCCGTAAGAAAATCCCTATTGATTTACCTGTTTTTACAAGGAAATAAAATGTGAAAAAAATATTTCTACATCCCATGGCCTTTCCCAACCATTTAAATGTTTCTCTTGCAGGTCTAACACTTCCGAAAAACCAATACAACGCCCACCCGGAACAATATATAAAGCTAAACGAACCGTTCACTGGGCATTTATCCGTACGAAAATCCCTATTGTTTTACCTGTTTTTACAAGGAAATAAAATGTGAAAAAAATATTTCTACATCCCATGGCCTTTCCCAACCATTTAAATTTTTCTCTTACAGGTCTAACACTTCCGAAAAACCAATACAACGCCCACCCGGAACAATATATAAAGCTAAACGAACCGTTCACTGGGTACTTATCCGTACGAAAATCCCTATTGATTTATCTGTTTTTACAGGGAATTAAAATGTGAAAAAAATATTTCTACATCCCATGGCCTTTCCCAACCATTTAAATTTTTCTCTTACAGGTCTAACACTTCCGAAAAACCAATACAACGCCCACCCGGAACAATATATAAAGCTAAACGAACCGTTCACTGGGTACTTATCCGTACGAAAATCCCTATTGATTTATCTGTTTTTACAGGGAATTAAAATGTGAAAAAAATATTTCTACATCCCATGGCCTTTCCCAACCATTTAAATTTTTCTCTTACAGGTCTAACACTTCCGAAAAACCAATACAACGCCCAACCGGAACAATATATAAAGCTAAACGAACCGTTCACTGGGTACATATCCGTACGAAAATCCCTCTTGATTTATCTGTTTTTACAGGGAATTAAAATGTGAAAAAAATATTTCTACATCCCATGGCCTTTCCCAACCATTAAAATTTTTCTCTTACAGGGCTAACACTTCCAAAAAACCAATAGAACGCCCACCCGGAACAATATATAAAGCAAAACGAACCGTTCACTGGGTACTTATCCGTCCGAAAATCCCTATTGATTTACCTGTTTTTACAAGGAAATAAAATGTGAAAAAAATATTTCTACATCCCATGGCCTTTCCCAACCATTTAAATTTTTCTCTTACAGGGCTAACACTTCCGAAAAACCAATACAACACCCACCCGGAACAATATATAAAGCTAAACGAAACGTTCACTGGGTACTTATCCGTAAGAAAATCCCTATTGATTTACCTGTTTTTACAAGGAAATAAAATGTGAAAAAAATATTTCTACATCCCATGGCCTTTCCCAACCATTTAAATTTTTCTCTTACAAGTCTAACACTTCTGAAAAACCAATACAACGCCCACCCGGAACAATATATAAAGCTAAACGAACCGTTCACTGGGCACTTATCCGTACAAAAATCCCTATTGATTTACCTGTTTTTACAAGGAAATAAAATATGAAAAAAATATTTCTACATCCCATGGCCTTTCCCAACCATTTAAATTTTTCTCTTACAGGTCTAACACTTCTGAAAAACCAATACAACGCCCACCCGGAACAATATATAAAGCTAAACGAACCGTTCACTGGGCACTTATCCGTACAAAAATCCCTATTTTTTTACCTGTTTTTACAAGGAAATAAAATGTGAAAAAAATATTTCTACATCCCATGGTCTTTCCCAACCATTTAAATTATTCTCTTACAGGTCTAACACTTCTGAAAACCAATACAACGCCCACCCGGAACAATATATAAAGCTAAACGAACCGTTCACTGGGTACATATGCGTACGAAAATCCCTATTGATTTACCTGTTTTTACAAGGAAATAAAATATGAAAAAAATATTTCTACATCCCATGGCCTTTCCCAACCATTTAAATTTTTCTCTTACAGGTATAACACTTCTGAGAAACCAATACAACGCCCACCCGGAACAATATATAAAGCTAAACGAAACGTTCACTGGGTACTTATCCGTAAGAAAATCCCTATTGATTTATCTGTTTTTACAAGGAAGTAAAAAGTGAAAAAAATATTTCTACATCCCATGGCCTTTCCCAACCATTTAAATTTTTCTCTTACAGGTCTAACACTTCCGAAAAACCAATACAACGCCCACCCGGAACAATATATAAAGCTAAACGAACTGTTCACTGGGTACTTATCCGTACGAAAATCCCTATTGATTTACCTGTTTTTACAAGGAAATAAAATGTGGAAAAAAAATTTCTACATCCCATGGCCTTTCCCAGCCATTTAAATTTTTCTCTTACAGGTCTAACACTTCTGAGAAACCAATACAACGCCCACTGGGAACAATATATAAAGCTAAACGAACCGTTAACTGGGCACTTACCTGTACGAAAATCCCTATTGATTTACCTGTTTTTACAAGGAAATAAAATGTGAAAAAAATATTTCTACATCCCATGGCCTTTCCCAACCATTTAAATTTTTCTCTTACAGGTCTAACACTTCCGAAAAACCAATACAACGCCCACCCGGAACAATATATAAAGCTAAACGAACCGTTCACTGGGCACTTATCCGTACGAAAATCCCTATTGATTTACCTGTTTTTACAGGGAAATAAAATGTGAAAAAAATATTTCTACATCCAATGGCCTTTCCGAACCATTTAAATTTTTCTCTTACAGGTCTAACACTTCCGAGAAACCAATACAACGCCCACCCGGAACAATATATAAAGCTAAACGAACCGTTCACTGGGCACTTATCTGTACGAAAATCCCTATTGATTTACCTGTTTTTACAAGGAAATAAAATGTGAAAAAAATATTTCTACATCCCATGGCCTTTCCCAACCATTTAAATTTTTCTCTAACAAGTCTAACACTTCCGAAAAACCAATACAACGCCCACCCGGAACAATATATAAAGCTAAACGAACCGTTCACTGGGCACTTATCCGTACGAAAATCCCTATTGATTTACCTGTTTTTACAAGGAAATAATATGTGAAAAAAATATTTCTACATCCCATGGCCTTTCCCAACCATTTAAGTTTTTGTCTTACATGTCTAACACTTCCGAAAAACCAATACAACTCCCACCCGGAACAATATATAAAGCTAAACAAACCGTTCACTGGGTACTTATGCGTACGAAAATCCCTATTGATTTACCAGTTTTTACAAGGAAATAAAATATGAAAAAAATATTTCTACATCCCATGGCCTTTCCCAACCATTTAAATTTTTCTCTTACAGGTCTAACACTTCTGAAAAACCAATACAACGCCCACCCGGAACAATATATAAAACTAAACGAACCGTTCACTGGGCACTTATCCGTACAATAATCCCTATTGTTTTACCTGTTTTTACAAGGAAATAAAATGTGAAAAAAATTTTTCTACATCCCATGGCCTTTCCCAACCATTTAAATTTTTCTCTTACAGGTCTAACACTTCTGAGAAACCAATACAACGCCCACCGGGAACAATATATAAAGCTAAACGAACCGTTAACTGGGCACTTACTTGTATGAAAATCCCTATTGATTTACCTGTTTTTACAAGGAAATAAAATGTGAAAAAAATATTTCTACATCCCATGGCCTTTCCCAACCATTTAAATTTTTCTCTTACAGGTCTAACACTTCCGAAAAACCAATACAACGCCCACCCGGAACAATATATAAAGCTAAACGAACCGTTCACTAGGCACTTATCCGTACGAAAATCCCTATTGATTTACGTGTTTTTACAAGGAAATAAAATGTGAAAAAAATATTTCTACATCCAATGGCCTTTCCCAACCATTTAAATTTTTCTCTTACAGGTCTAACACTTCTGAGAAACCAATACAACGCCCACCCGGAACAATATATAAAGCTAAACGAACCGTTCACTGGGTACTTATCCGTACGAAAATCCCTATAGATTTACCTGTTTTTACAAGGAAATAAAATGTGAAAAAAATATTTCTACATCCCATGGCCTTTCCCAACCATTTATATTTTTCTCTTACAGGTCTAACACTTCCGAAAAACCAATACAACGCCCACCCGGAACAATATATAAAGCTAAACGAACCGTTCACTGGGCACTAATCTGTACGAAAATCCCTATTGATTTACCTGTTTTTACAAGGAAGTAAAATGTGAAAAAAATATTTCTACATCCCATGGCCTTTCCCAACCATTTAAATTTTTCTCTTACAGGTCTAACACTTCCGAAAAACCAATACAACGCCCACCCGGAACAATATATAAAGCCAAACGAACCGTTCACTGGGCACTTATCCGTACGAAAATCCCTATTGATTTACCTGTTTTTACAAGGAAATAATATGTGAAAAAAATATTTCTACATCCCATGGCCTTTCCCAACCATTTAAATTTTTGTCTTACATGTCTAACACTTCCGAAAAACCAATACAACTCCCACCCGGAACAATATATAAAGGTAAACGAACTGTTCACTGGGTACTTATCTGTACGAAAATCCCTATTGATTTACCAGTTTTTACAAGGAAATAAAATATGAAAAAAATATTTCTACATCCCATGGCCTTTCCCAACCATTTAAATTTTTCTCTTACAGGTCTAACACTTCTGAAAAACCAATACAACGCCCACCCGGAACAATATATAAAACTAAACGAACCGTTCACTGGGCACTTATCCGTACAAAAATCCCTATTGTTTTACCTGTTTTTACAAGGAAATAAAATGTGAAAAAAATATTTCTACATCCCATGGCCTTTCCCAACCATTTAAATTTTTCTCTTACAGGTCTAACACTTCTGAGAAACCAATACAAGGCCCACCGGGAACAATATATAAAGCTAAACGAACCGTTAACTGGGCACTTACCTGTACGAAAATCCCTATTGATTTACCTGTTTTTACAAGGAAATAAAATGTGAAAAAAATATTTCTACATCCCATGGCCTTTCCCAACCATTTAAATTTTTCTCTTACAGGTCTAACACTTCCGAAAAACCAATACAACGCCCACCCGGAACAATATATAAAGCTAAACGAACCGTTCACTGGGCACTTATCCGTACGAAAATCCCTATTGATTTACCTGTTTTTACAAGGAAATAAAATGTGAAAAAAATATTTCTACATCCAATGGCCTTTCCCAACCATTTAAATTTTTCTCTTACAGGTCTAACACTTCCGAGAAACCAATACAACGCCCACCCGGAACAATATATAAAGCTAAACGAACCGTTCACTGGGTACTTATCCGTACGAAAATCCCTATAGATTTACCTGTTTTTACAAGGAAATAAAATGTGAAAAAAATATTTCTACATCCCATGGCCTTTCCCAACCATTTAAATTTTTCTCTTACAGGTCTAACACTTCCGAAAAACCAATACAACGCCCACCCGGAACAATATATAAAGCTAAACGAACCGTTCACTGGGCACTTATCCGTACGAAAATCCCTATTGATTTACCTGTTTTTACAAGGAAATAAAATGTGAAAAAAATATTTCTACATCCAATGGCCTTTCCCAACCATTTAAATTTTTCTCTTACAGGTCTAACACTTCCGAGAAACCAATACAACGCCCACCCGGAACAATATATAAAGCTAAACGAACCGTTCACTGGGTACTTATCCGTACGAAAATCCCTATAGATTTACCTGTTTTTACAAGGAAATAAAATGTGAAAAAAATATTTCTACATCCCATGGCCTTTCCCAACCATTTATATTTTTGTCTTACAGGTCTAACACTTCCGAAAAACCAATACAACGCCCACCCGGAACAATATATAAAGCTAAACGAACCGTTCACTGGGCACTAATCTGTACGAAAATCCCTATTGATTTACCTGTTTTTACAAGGAAGTAAAATGTGAAAAAAATATTTCTACATCCCATGGCCTTTCCCAACCATTTAAATTTTTCTCTTACAGGTCTAACACTTCCGAAAAACCAATACAACGCCCACCCGGAACAATGTATAAAGCTAAACGAACCGTTCACTGGGCACTTATCTGTACGAAAATCCCTATTGATTTACCTGTTTTTACAAGGAAATAAAATGTGAAAAAAATATTTCTACATCCCATGGCCTTTCCCAACCATTTAAATTGTTCTCTTACAGGTCTAACACTTCCGAAAAACCAATACAACGCCCACCCGGAACAATATATAAAGCTAAACGAACCGTTCACTGGGTACTTATCCGTACGAAAATCCCTATTGATTTACCTGTTTTTAAAAGGAAGTAAAATGTGAAAAAAATATTTCTACATCCCATGGCCTTTCCCAACCATTTAAATTTTTCTCTTACAGGTCTAACACTTCCGAAAAACCAATACAACGCCCACCCGGAACAATATATAAAGCTAAACGAACTGTTCACTGGGTACTTATCCGTACGAAAATACCTATTGATTTTCCTGTTTTTACAAGGAAATAAAATGTGGAAAAAATATTTCTACATCCCATGGCCTTTCCCAACCATTTAAATTTTTCTCTTACAGGTCTAACACTTCCGAAAAACCAATACAAAGCCCACCCGGAACAATATATAAAGCTCAACGAACCGTTCACTGGGCACTTATCCGTACGAAAATCCCTATTGATTTACCTGTTTTTACAAGGAAATAAAATGTGAAAAAAATATTTCTACATCCAATGGCCTTTCCCAACCATTTAAATTTTTCTCTTACAGGTCTAACACTTCCGAGAAACCAATACAATGCCCACCTGGAACAATATATAAAGCTAAACGAACCGTTCACTGGGCACTTATCCGTACGAAAATCCCTATTGATTTACCTGTTTTTACAAGGAAATAAAATGTGAAAAAAATATTTCTACATCCCATGGCCTTTCCCAACCATTTAAATTTTTCTCTTACAGGTCTAACACTTCTGAAAAACCAATACAACGCCCACCTGGAACAATATATAAAGCTAAACGAACCGTTCACTGGGCACTTATCCGTACGAAAATCCCTATTGTTTTACCTGTTTTTACATGGAAATAAAATGTGAAAAAAATATTTCTACATCCCTTGGCCTTTCCCAACCATTTAAATTTTTCTCCTACAGGTCTAACACTTCCGAAAAACCAATACAACACCGACCTGGAACAATATATAAAGCTAAACGAAGCGTTCAATGGGCACTTATCATTACGAAAATCCCTATTGATTTACCTGTATTTACAAGGAAATAAAATGTGAAAAAAAAATTTCTACATCCCATGGCCTTTCCCAACCATTTAAAATTTTCTCTTACAGGTCTAACACTTCCGAAAAACAAATACAACGCCTACCCGGAACAATATATAAAGCTAAACGAACCGTTCACTGGGCACTTATCCGTACGAAAATCCCTATTGATTTACCTGTTTTTACAAGGAAATAAAATGTGAAAAAAATATTTCTACATACCATGGCCTTTCCCAACCATTTAAATTTTTCTCTTACAGGTCTAACACTTCCGAAAAACCAATACAAAGCCCACCCGGAACAATATATAAAGCTAAACGAACCGTTCACTGGGTACTTATCCGTACGAAAATACCTATTGATTTTCCTGTTTTTACAAGGAAATAAAATGTGGAAAAAATATTTCTACATCCCATGGCCTTTCCCAACCATTTAAATTTTTCTCTTACAGGTCTAACACTTCCGAAAAACCAATACAACGCCCACCCGGAACAATATATAAAGCTAAACGAACTGTTCACTGGGTACTTATGCGTACGAAAATCCCTATTGATTTACCAGTTTTTACAAGGAAATAAAATATGAAAAAAATATTTCTACATCCCATGGCCTTTCCCAACCATTTAAATTTTTCTCTTACAGGTCTAACACTTCTGAAAAACCAATACAACGCCCACCCGGAACAATATATAAAACTAAACGAACCGTTCACTGGGCACTTATCCGTACAAAAATCCCTATTGTTTTACCTGTTTTTACAAGGAAATAAAATGTGAAAAAAATATTTCTACATCCCATGGCCTTTCCCAACCATTTAAATTTTTCTCTTACAGGTCTAACACTTCCGAAAAACCAATACAACGCCCACCCGGAACAATATATAAAGCTAAACGAACCGTTCACTGGGCACTTATCCGTACGAAAATCCCTATAGATTTACCTGTTTTTACAAGGAAATAAAATGTGAAAAAAATATTTCTACATCCCATGGCCTTTCCCAACCATTTATATTTTTCTCTTACAGGTCTAACACTTCCGAGAAACCAATACAACGCCCACCCGGAACAATATATAAAGCTAAACGAACCGTTCACTGGGTACTTATCCGTACGAAAATCCCTATAGATTTACCTGTTTTTACAAGGAAATAAAATGTGAAAAAAATATTTCTACATCCCATGGCCTTTCCCAACCATTTATATTTTTCTCTTACAGGTCTAACACTTCCGAAAAACCAATACAACGCCCACCCGGAACAATATATAAAGCTAAACGAACCGTTCACTGGGCACTAATCTGTACGAAAATCCCTATTGATTTACCTGTTTTTACAAGGAAGTAAAATGTGAAAAAAATATTTCTACATCCCATGGCCTTTCCCAACCATTTAAATTTTTCTCTTACAGGTCTAACACTTCCGAAAAACCAATACAACGCCCACCCGGAACAATATATAAAGCTAAACGAACTGTTCACTGGGTACTTATCCGTACGAAAATCCCTATTGATTTTCCTGTTTTTACAAGGAAATAAAATGTGGAAAAAATATTTCTACATCCCATGGCCTTTCCCAACCATTTAAATTTTTCTCTTACAGGTCTAACACTTCCGAAAAACCAATACAAAGCCCACCCGGAACAATATATAAAGCTAAACGAACCGTTCACTGGGCACTTATCCGTACGAAAATCCCTATTGATTTACCTGTTTTTACAAGGAAATAAAATGTGAAAAAAATATTTCTACATCCAATGGCCTTTCCCAACCATTTAAATTTTTCTCTTACAGGTCTAACACTTCAGAGAAACCAATACAATGCCCACCCGGAACAATATATAAAGCTAAACGAACCGTTCACTGGGCACTTATCCGTACGAAAATCCCTATTGATTTACCTGTTTTTACAAGGAAATAAAATGTGAAAAAAATATTTCTACATCCCATGGCCTTTCCCAACCATTTAAATTTTTCTCTTACAGGTCTAACACTTCAGAGAAACCAATACAATGCCCACCCGGAACAATATATAAAGCTAAACGAACCGTTCACTGGGCACTTATCCGTACGAAAATCCCTATTGATTTACCTGTTTTTACAAGGAAATAAAATGTGAAAAAAATATTTCTACATCCCATGGCCTTTCCCAACCATTTAAATTTTTCTCTTACAGGTCTAACACTTCCGAAAAACCAATACAACACCGACCTGGAACAATATATAAAGCTAAACGAAGCGTTCAATGGGCACTTATCCTTACGAAAATCCCTATTGATTTACCTGTATTTACAAGGAAATAAAATGTGAAAAAAATATTTCTACATCCCATGGCCTTTCCCAACCATTTAAAATTTTCTCTTACAGGTCTAACACTTCTGAAAAACCAATACAACGCCCACCCGGAACAATATATAAAGCTAAACGAACCGTTCACTGGGCACTTATCCGTACGAAAATCCCTATTGATTTACCTGTTTTTACAAGGAAATAAAATGTGAAAAAAATATTTCTACATACCATGGCCTTTCCCAACCATTTAAATTTTTCTCTTACATGTCTAACACTTCCGAAAAACAAATGCAACACCCACCCGGAACAATATATAAAGCTAAACGAACCGTTCACTGGGTACTTATCCGTAAGAAAATCCCTATTGATTTATCTGTTTTTACAAGGAAGTAAAATGTGAAAAAAATATTTCTACATCCCATGGCCTTTCCCAACCATTTAAATTTTTCTCTTACAGGTCTAACACTTCTGAAAAACCAATACAACGCCCACCCGGAACAATATATAAAGCTAAACGAACCGTTCACTGGGCACTTATCTGTACGAAAATCCCTATTGATTTACCTGTTTTTACAAGGAAATAAAATGTGAAAAAAATATTTCTACATCCCATGGCCTTTCCCAACCATTTAAAGTTTTCTCTTACAGGTCTAACACTTCCGAAAAACCAATACAACGCACACCCAGAACAATATATAAAGCTAAACGAACCGTTCACTGGGCACTTATCTGTACGAAAATCCCTATTGATTTACCGGTTTTTACAAGGAAATAAAATGTGAAAAAAATATTTCTACATCCCATGGCCTTTCCCAACCATTTAAATTTTTGTCTTACATGTCTAACACTTCCGAAAAACCAATACAACGCCCACCCGGAACAATATATAAAGCTAAACGAACCGTTCACTGGGCACTTATCTGTACGAAAATCCCTATTGATTTACCTGTTTTTACAAGGAAATAAAATGTGAAAAAAATATTTCTACATCCCATGGCCTTTCCCAACCATTTAAATTTTTCTCTTACACGCCTAACACTTCCGAACAACCAATACAACGCCCACCCGGAACAATATATTAAGCTAAACTAACCGTTTACTGGGTACTTACACGTACGAAAATCCCTATTGATTTACCTGTTTTTACAAGGAAATAAAATGTGGAAAAAAAATTTCTACATCCCATGGCCTTTCCCAACCATTTAAAGTTTTCTCTTACAGGTCTAACACTTCCGAAAAACCAATACAACGCACACCCGGAACAATATATAAAGCTAAACGAACCGTTCACTGGGCACTTATCTGTACAAAAATCCCTATTGATTTACCGGTTTTTACAAGGAAATAAAATGTGAAAAAAATATTTCTACATCCCATGGCCTTTCCCAACCATTTAAATTTTTGTCTTACATGTCTAACACTTCCGAAAAACCAATACAACGCCCACCCGGAACAATATATAAAGCTAAACGAACCGTTCACTGGGCACTTATCTGTACGAAAATCCCTATTGATTTACCTGTTTTTACAAGGAAATAAAATGTGAAAAAAATATTTCTACATCCCATGGCCTTTCCCAACCATTTAAATTTTTGTCTTATATGTCTAACACTTCCGCAAAACCAATACAACGCCCACCCGGAACAATATATAAAGCTAAACGAACCGTTCACTGGGCACTTATCTGTACGAAAATCCCTATTGATTTACCTGTTTTTACAAGGAAATAAAATGTGAAAAAAATATTTCTACATCCCATGGCCATTCCCAACCATTTAAATTTTTCTCTTACAGGTCTAACACTTCCGAAAAACCAATACAACGCCCACCCGGAACAATATATAAAGCTAAACGAACCGTTCACTGGGCACTTATCCGTACGAAAATCCCTATTGATTTACCTGTTTTTACAAGGAAATAAAATGTGAAAAAAATATTTCTACATCCAATGGCCTTTCCCAACCATTTAAATTTTTCTCTTACAGGTCTAACACTTCCGAGAAACCAATACAATGCCCACCCGGAACAATATATAAAGCTAAACGAACCGTTCACTGGGCACTTATCCGTAAGAAAATCCCTATTGATTTACCTGTTTTTACAAGGAAATAAAATGTGAAAAAAATATTTCTACATACCATGGCCTTTCCCAACCATTTAAATTTTTCTCTTACAGGTCTAACACTTCCGAAAAACAAATACAACCCCCACCCGGAACAATATATAAAGCTAAACGAACCGTTCACTGGGCACTTATCCGTAAGAAAATCCCTATTGATTTACCTGTTTTTACAAGGAAATAAAATGTGAAAAAAATATTTCTACATCCCATGGCCATTCCCAACCATTTAAATTTTTCTCTTACAGGTCTAACACTTCCGAAAAACCAATACAACACCCACCCGGAACAATATATAAAGCTAAACGAACCGTTCACTGGGTACTTATCCGTACGAAAATCCCTATTGATTTACCTGTTTTTAAAAGGAAGTAAAATGTGAAAAAAATATTTCTACATCCCATGGCCTTTCCCAACCATTTAAATTTTTCTCTTACAGGTCTAACACTTCCGAAAAACCAATACAACGCCCACCCGGAACAATATATAAAGCTAAACGAACCGTTCACTGGGTACTTGTCCGTACGAAAATTCCTATTGATATTCCTGTTTTTACAAGGAAATAAAATGTGGAAAAAATATTTCTACATCCCATGGCCTTTCCCAACCATTTAAATTTTTCTCTTACAGGTCTAACACTTCCGAAAAACCAATACAAAGCCCACCCGGAACAATATATAAAGCTAAACGAACCGTTCACTGGGCACTTATCCGTACGAAAATCCCTATTGATTTACCTGTTTTTACAAGGAAATAAAATGTGAAAAAAATATTTCTACATCCAATGGCCTTTCCCAACCATTTAAATTTTTCTCTTACAGGTCTAACACTTCTGAGAAACCAATACAATGCCCACCCGGAACAATATATAAAGCTAAACGAACCGTTCACTGGGCACTTATCCGTACGAAAATCCCTATTGATTTACCTGTTTTTACAAGGAAATAAAATGTGAAAAAAATATTTCTACATCCCATTGCCTTTCCCAACCATTTAAATTTTTCTCTTACAGGTCTAACACTTCCGAAAAACCAATACAAAGCCCACCCGGAACAATATATAAAGCTAAACGAACCGTTTACTGGGTACTTATCCGTACGAAAATCCCTATTGATTTACCTGTTTTTAAAAGGAAGTAAAATGTGAAAAAAATATTTCTACATCCCATGGCCTTTCCCAACCATTTAAATTTTTCTCTTACAGGTCTAACACTTCCGAAAAACCAATACAACGCCCACCCGGAACAATATATAAAGCTAAACGAACCGTTCACTGGGTACTTGTCCGTACGAAAATTCCTATTGATTTTCCTGTTTTTACAAGGAAATAAAATGTGGAAAAAATATTTCTACATCCCATGGCCTTTCCCAACCATTTAAATTTTTCTCTTACAGGTCTAACACTTCCGAAAAACCAATACAAAGCCCACCCGGAACAATATATAAAGCTAAACGAACCGTTCACTGGGCACTTATCCGTACGAAAATCCCTATTGATTTACCTGTTTTTACAAGGAAATAAAATGTGAAAAAAATATTTCTACATCCAATGGCCTTTCCCAACCATTTAAATTTTTCTCTTACAGGTCTAACACTTCTGAGAAACCAATACAATGCCCACCCGGAACAATATATAAAGCTAAACGAACCGTTCACTGGGCACTTATCCGTACGAAAATCCCTATTGTATTACCTGTTTTTACAAGGAAGTAAAATGTGAAAAAAATATTTCTACATCCCATGGCCTTTCCCAACCATTTAAATTTTTCTCTTACAGGTCTAACACTTCCGAAAAACCAATACAACACCCACCTGGAATAATATATAAAGCTAAACGAACCGTTCAATGGGCACTTATCCTTACGAAAATCCCTATTGATTTACCTGTTTTTACAAGGAAATAAAATGTGAAAAAAATATTTCTACATCCCATGGCCTTTCCCAACCATTTAAATTTTTCTCTTACACGTCTAACACTTCCGAACAACCAATACAACGCCCACCCGGAACAATATATTAAGCTAAACTAACCGTTTACTGGGTACTTACACGTACGAAAATCCCTATTGATTTACCTGTATTTACAAGGAAATAAAATGTGAAAAAAATATTTCTACATCCCATGGCCTTTCCCAACCATTTAAAATTTTCTCTTACAGGTCTAACACTTCTGAAACACCAATACAACGCCCACCCGGAACAATATATAAAGCTAAACGAACCGTTCACTGGGCACTTATCCGTACGAAAATCCCTATTGATTTACCTGTTTTTACAAGGAAATAAAATGTGAAAAAAATATTTCTACATACCATGGCCTTTCCCAACCATTTAAATTTTTCTCTTACATGTCTAACACTTCCGAAAAACAAATGCAACACCCACCCGGAACAATATATAAAGCTAAACGAACCGTTCACTGGGTACTTATCCGTAAGAAAATCCCTATTGATTTATCTGTTTTTACAAGGAAGTAAAATGTGAAAAAAATATTTCTACATCCCATGGCCTTTCCCAACCATTTAAATTTTTCTCTTACAGGTCTAACACTTCTGAAAAACCAATACAACGCCCACCCGGAACAATATATAAAGCTAAACGAACCGTTCACTGGGCACTTATCTGTACGAAAATCCCTATTGATTTACCTGTTTTTACAAGGAAATAAAATGTGAAAAAAATATTTCTACATCCCATGGCCTTTCCCAACCATTTAAAGTTTTCTCTTACAGGTCTAACACTTCCGAAAAACCAATACAACGCACACCCAGAACAATATATAAAGCTAAACGAACCGTTCACTGGGCACTTATCTGTACGAAAATCCCTATTGATTTACCGGTTTTTACAAGGAAATAAAATGTGAAAAAAATATTTCTACATCCCATGGCCTTTCCCAACCATTTAAATTTTTGTCTTACATGTCTAACACTTCCGAAAAACCAATACAACGCCCACCCGGAACAATATATAAAGCTAAACGAACCGTTCACTGGGCACTTATCTGTACGAAAATCCCTATTGATTTACCTGTTTTTACAAGGAAATAAAATGTGAAAAAAATATTTCTACATCCCATGGCCTTTCCCAACCATTTAAATTTTTCTCTTACACGCCTAACACTTCCGAACAACCAATACAACGCCCACCCGGAACAATATATTAAGCTAAACTAACCGTTTACTGGGTACTTACACGTACGAAAATCCCTATTGATTTACCTGTTTTTACAAGGAAATAAAATGTGGAAAAAAAATTTCTACATCCCATGGCCTTTCCCAACCATTTAAAGTTTTCTCTTACAGGTCTAACACTTCCGAAAAACCAATACAACGCACACCCGGAACAATATATAAAGCTAAACGAACCGTTCACTGGGCACTTATCTGTACAAAAATCCCTATTGATTTACCGGTTTTTACAAGGAAATAAAATGTGAAAAAAATATTTCTACATCCCATGGCCTTTCCCAACCATTTAAATTTTTGTCTTACATGTCTAACACTTCCGAAAAACCAATACAACGCCCACCCGGAACAATATATAAAGCTAAACGAACCGTTCACTGGGCACTTATCTGTACGAAAATCCCTATTGATTTACCTGTTTTTACAAGGAAATAAAATGTGAAAAAAATATTTCTACATCCCATGGCCTTTCCCAACCATTTAAATTTTTGTCTTATATGTCTAACACTTCCGCAAAACCAATACAACGCCCACCCGGAACAATATATAAAGCTAAACGAACCGTTCACTGGGCACTTATCTGTACGAAAATCCCTATTGATTTACCTGTTTTTACAAGGAAATAAAATGTGAAAAAAATATTTCTACATCCCATGGCCATTCCCAACCATTTAAATTTTTCTCTTACAGGTCTAACACTTCCGAAAAACCAATACAACGCCCACCCGGAACAATATATAAAGCTAAACGAACCGTTCACTGGGCACTTATCCGTACGAAAATCCCTATTGATTTACCTGTTTTTACAAGGAAATAAAATGTGAAAAAAATATTTCTACATCCAATGGCCTTTCCCAACCATTTAAATTTTTCTCTTACAGGTCTAACACTTCCGAGAAACCAATACAATGCCCACCCGGAACAATATATAAAGCTAAACGAACCGTTCACTGGGCACTTATCCGTAAGAAAATCCCTATTGATTTACCTGTTTTTACAAGGAAATAAAATGTGAAAAAAATATTTCTACATACCATGGCCTTTCCCAACCATTTAAATTTTTCTCTTACAGGTCTAACACTTCCGAAAAACAAATACAACCCCCACCCGGAACAATATATAAAGCTAAACGAAACGTTCACTGGGCACTTATCCGTAAGAAAATCCCTATTGATTTACCTGTTTTTACAAGGAAATAAAATGTGAAAAAAATATTTCTACATCCCATGGCCATTCCCAACCATTTAAATTTTTCTCTTACAGGTCTAACACTTCCGAAAAACCAATACAACACCCACCCGGAACAATATATAAAGCTAAACGAACCGTTCACTGGGTACTTATCCGTACGAAAATCCCTATTGATTTACCTGTTTTTAAAAGGAAGTAAAATGTGAAAAAAATATTTCTACATCCCATGGCCTTTCCCAACCATTTAAATTTTTCTCTTACAGGTCTAACACTTCCGAAAAACCAATACAACGCCCACCCGGAACAATATATAAAGCTAAACGAACCGTTCACTGGGTACTTGTCCGTACGAAAATTCCTATTGATATTCCTGTTTTTACAAGGAAATAAAATGTGGAAAAAATATTTCTACATCCCATGGCCTTTCCCAACCATTTAAATTTTTCTCTTACAGGTCTAACACTTCCGAAAAACCAATACAAAGCCCACCCGGAACAATATATAAAGCTAAACGAACCGTTCACTGGGCACTTATCCGTACGAAAATCCCTATTGATTTACCTGTTTTTACAAGGAAATAAAATGTGAAAAAAATATTTCTACATCCCATGGCCTTTCCCAACCATTTAAATTTTTCTCTTACAGGTCTAACACTTCCGAAAAACCAATACAACACCCACCTGGAATAATATATAAAGCTAAACGAACCGTTCAATGGGCACTTATCCTTACGAAAATCCCTATTGATTTACCTGTTTTTACAAGGAAATAAAATGTGAAAAAAATATTTCTACATCCCATGGCCTTTCCCAACCATTTAAATTTTTCTCTTACACGTCTAACACTTCCGAACAACCAATACAACGCCCACCCGGAACAATATATTAAGCTAAACGAACCGTTCACTGGGCACTTATCTGTACAAAAATCCCTATTGATTTACCGGTTTTTACAAGGAAATAAAATGTGAAAAAAATATTTCTACATCCCATGGCCTTTCCCAACCATTTAAATTTTTGTCTTACATGTCTAACACTTCCGAAAAACCAATACAACGCCCACCCGGAACAATATATAAAGCTAAACGAACCGTTCACTGGGCACTTATCTGTACGAAAATCCCTATTGATTTACCTGTATTTACAAGGAAATAAAATGTGAAAAAAATATTTCTACATCCCATGGCCATTCCCAACCATTTAAATTTTTCTCTTACAGGTCTAACACTTCCGAAAAACCAATACAACGCCCACCCGGAACAATATATAAAGCTAAACGAACCGTTTACTGGGTACTTATCCGTACGAAAATCCCTATTGATTTACCTGTTTTTAAAAGGAAGTAAAATGTGAAAAAAATATTTCTACATCCCATGGCCTTTCCCAACCATTTAAATTTTTCTCTTACAGGTCTAACACTTCCGAAAAACCAATACAACGCCCACCCGGAACAATATATAAAGCTAAACGAACCGTTCACTGGGTACTTGTCCGTACGAAAATTCCTATTGATTTTCCTGTTTTTACAAGGAAATAAAATGTGGAAAAAATATTTCTACATACCATGGCCTTTCCCAACCATTTAAATTTTTCTCTTACAGGTCTAACACTTCCGAAAAACCAATACAACGCCCACCCGGAACAATATATAAAGCTAAACGAACCGTTCACTGGGTACTTGTCCGTACGAAAATTCCTATTGATTTTCCTGTTTTTACAAGGAAATAAAATGTGGAAAAAATATTTCTACATCCCATGGCCTTTCCCAACCATTTAAATTTTTCTCTTACAGGTCTAACACTTCCGAAAAACCAATACAAAGCCCACCCGGAACAATATATAAAGCTAAACGAACCGTTCACTGGGCACTTATCCGTACGAAAATCCCTATTGATTTACCTGTTTTTACAAGGAAATAAAATGTGAAAAAAATATTTCTACATCCAATGGCCTTTCCCAACCATTTAAATTTTTCTCTTACAGGTCTAACACTTCTGAGAAACCAATACAATGCCCACCCGGAACAATATATAAAGCTAAACGAACCGTTCACTGGGCACTTATCCGTACGAAAATCCCTATTGTATTACCTGTTTTTACAAGGAAATAAAATGTGAAAAAAATATTTCTACATCCCATGGCCTTTCCCAACCATTTAAATTTTTCTCTTACAGGTCTAACACTTCCGAAAAACCAATACAACACCCACCTGGAATAATATATAAAGCTAAACGAACCGTTCAATGGGCACTTATCCTTACGAAAATCCCTATTGATTTACCTGTTTTTACAAGGAAATAAAATGTGAAAAAAATATTTCTACATCCCATGGCCTTTCCCAACCATTTAAATTTTTCTCTTACACGTCTAACACTTCCGAACAACCAATACAACGCCCACCCGGAACAATATATTAAGCTAAACTAACCGTTTACTGGGTACTTACACGTACGAAAATCCCTATTGATTTACCTGTTTTTACAAGGAAATAAAATGTGGAAAAAAAATTTCTACATCCCATGGCCTTTCCCAACCATTTAAAGTTTTCTCTTACAGGTCTAACACTTCCGAAAAACCAATACAACGCACACCCGGAACAATATATAAAGCTAAACGAACCGTTCACTGGGCACTTATCTGTACGAAAATCCCTATTGATTTACCTGTTTTTACAAGGAAATAAAATGTGAAAAAAATATTTCTACATCCCATGGCCATTCCCAACCATTTAAATTTTTCTCTTACAGGTCTAACACTTCCGAAAAACCAATACAACGCCCACCCGGAACAATATATAAAGCTAAACGAACCGTTTACTGGGTACTTATCCGTACGAAAATCCCTATTGATTTACCTGTTTTTAAAAGGAAGTAAAATGTGAAAAAAATATTTCTACATCCCATGGCCTTTCCCAACCATTTAAATTTTTCTCTTACAGGTCTAACACTTCCGAAAAACCAATACAACGCCCACCCGGAACAATATATAAAGCTAAACGAACCGTTCACTGGGTACTTGTCCGTACGAAAATTCCTATTGATTTTCCTGTTTTTACAAGGAAATAAAATGTGGAAAAAATATTTCTACATCCCATGGCCTTTCCCAACCATTTAAATTTTTCTCTTACAGGTCTAACACTTCCGAAAAACCAATACAAAGCCCACCCGGAACAATATATAAAGCTAAACGAACCGTTCACTGGGCACTTATCCGTACGAAAATCCCTATTGATTTACCTGTTTTTACAAGGAAATAAAATGTGAAAAAAATATTTCTACATCCAATGGCCTTTCCCAACCATTTAAATTTTTCTCTTACAGGTCTAACACTTCTGAGAAACCAATACAATGCCCACCCGGAACAATATATAAAGCTAAACGAACCGTTCACTGGGCACTTATCCGTACGAAAATCCCTATTGTATTACCTGTATTTACAAGGAAATAAAATATGAAAAAAATATTTCTACATCCCATGGCCTTTCCCAACCATTTAAATTTTTCTCTTACAGGTCTAACACTTCCGAAAAACCAATACAACACCCACCTGGAATAATATATAAAGCTAAACGAAACGTTCAATGGGCCCTTATCCTTACGAAAATCCCTATTGATTTACCTGTTTTTACAAGGAAATAAAATGTGAAAAAAATATTTCTACATCCCATGGCCTTTCCCAACCATTTAAATTTTTCTCTTACACGTCTAACACTTCCGAACAACCAATACAACGCCCACCCGGAACAATATATTAAGCTAAACTAACCGTTTACTGGGTACTTACACGTACGAAAATCCCTATTGATTTACCTGTTTTTACAAGGAAATAAAATGTGGAAAAAAAATTTCTACATCCCATGGCCTTTCCCAACCATTTAAAGTTTTCTCTTACAGGTCTAACACTACCGAAAAACCAATACAACGCACACCCGGAACAATATATAAAGCTAAACGAACCGTTCACTGGGCACTTATCTGTACAAAAATCCCTATTGATTTACCGGTTTTTACAAGGAAATAAAATGTGAAAAAAATATTTCTACATCCCATGGCCTTTCCCAACCATTTAAATTTTTGTCTTACATGTCTAACACTTCCGAAAAACCAATACAACGCCCACCCGGAACAATATATAAAGCTAAACGAACCGTTCACTGGGCACTTATCTGTACGAAAATCCCTATTGATTTACCTGTTTTTACAAGGAAATAAAATGTGAAAAAAATATTTCTACATCCCATGGCCTTTCCCAACCATTTAAATTTTTCTCTTACAGGGCTAACACTTCCGAAAAACCAATACAACACCCACCCGGAACAATATATAAAGCTAAACGAACCGTTCACTGGGTACTTATCCGTAAGAAAATCCCTATTGATTTATCTGATTTTACAGGGAAGTAAAATGTGAAAAAAATATTTCTTCATCCCATGGCCTTTCCCAACCATTTAAATTTTTCTCATACAGGTCTAACACTTCTGAAAAACCAATACAAAGCCCACCCGGAACAATATATAAAGCTAAACGAACCGTTCACTGGGCACTTATCTGTACGAAAATCCCTATTGATTTACCTGTTTTTACAAGGAAATAAAATGTGAAAAAAATATTTCTACATCCCATGGCCATTCCCAACCATTTAAATTTTTCTCTTACAGGTCTAACACTTCCGAAAAACCAATACAACGCCCACCCGGAACAATATATAAAGCTAAACGAACCGTTCACTGGGCACTTATCCGTACGAAAATCCCTATTGATTTACCTGTTTTTACAAGGAAATAAAATGTGAAAAAAATATTTCTACATCCAATGGCCTTTCCCAACCATTTAAATTTTTCTCTTACAGGTCTAACACTTCCGAGAAACCAATACAATGCCCACCCGGAACAATATATAAAGCTAAACGAACCGTTCACTGGGCACTTATCCGTAAGAAAATCCCTATTGATTTACCTGTTTTTACAAGGAAATAAAATGTGAAAAAAATATTTCTACATACCATGGCCTTTCCCAACCATTTAAATTTTTCTCTTACAGGTCTAACACTTCCGAAAAACAAATACAACCCCCACCCGGAACAATATATAAAGCTAAACGAACCGTTCACTGGGCACTTATCCGTAAGAAAATCCCTATTGATTTACCT
This sequence comes from Paroedura picta, assembly GCF_049243985.1. Classification (NCBI taxonomy): domain Eukaryota; kingdom Metazoa; phylum Chordata; class Lepidosauria; order Squamata; family Gekkonidae; genus Paroedura; species Paroedura picta. The sequence continues at coordinate 18,112,918 of NC_135372.1, forward strand.
GTTTTTACAAGGAAATAAAATGTGAAAAAAATATTTCTACATCCCATGGCCATTCCCAACCATTTAAATTTTTCTCTTACAGGTCTAACACTTCCGAAAAACCAATACAACACCCACCCGGAACAATATATAAAGCTAAACGAACCGTTCACTGGGTACTTATCCGTACGAAAATCCCTATTGATTTACCTGTTTTTAAAAGGAAGTAAAATGTGAAAAAAATATTTCTACATCCCATGGCCTTTCCCAACCATTTAAATTTTTCTCTTACAGGTCTAACACTTCCGAAAAACCAATACAACGCCCACCCGGAACAATATATAAAGCTAAACGAACCGTTCACTGGGTACTTGTCCGTACGAAAATTCCTATTGATTTTCCTGTTTTTACAAGGAAATAAAATGTGGAAAAAATATTTCTACATCCCATGGCCTTTCCCAACCATTTAAATTTTTCTCTTACAGGTCTAACACTTCCGAAAAACCAATACAAAGCCCACCCGGAACAATATATAAAGCTAAACGAACCGTTCACTGGGCACTTATCCGTACGAAAATCCCTATTGATTTACCTGTTTTTACAAGGAAATAAAATGTGAAAAAAATATTTCTACATCCAATGGCCTTTCCCAACCATTTAAATTTTTCTCTTACAGGTCTAACACTTCGGAGAAACCAATACAATGCCCACCCGGAACAATATATAAAGCTAAACGAACCGTTCACTGGGCACTTATCCGTACGAAAATCCCTATTGATTTACCTGTTTTTACAAGGAAATAAAATGTGAAAAAAATATTTCTACATCCCATTGCCTTTCCCAACCATTTAAATTTTTCTCTTACAGGTCTAACACTTCCAAAAAACCAATACAACGCCCACCCGGAACAATATATAAAGCTAAACGAACCGTTTACTGGGTACTTATCCGTACGAAAATCCCTATTGATTTACCTGTTTTTAAAAGGAAGTAAAATGTGAAAAAATATTTCTACATCCCATGGCCTTTCCCAACCATTTAAATTTTTCTCTTACAGGTCTAACACTTCCGAAAAACCAATACAACGCCCACCCGGAACAATATATAAAGCTAAACGAACCGTTCACTGGGTACTTGTCCGTACGAAAATTCCTATTGATTTTCCTGTTTTTACAAGGAAATAAAATGTGGAAAAAATATTTCTACATCCCATGGCCTTTCCCAACCATTTAAATTTTTCTCTTACAGGTCTATCACTTCCGAAAAACCAATACAAAGCCCACCCGGAACAATATATAAAGCTAAACGAACCGTTCACTGGGCACTTATCCGTACGAAAATCCCTATTGATTTACCTGTTTTTACAAGGAAATAAAATGTGAAAAAAATATTTCTACATCCAATGGCCTTTCCCAACCATTTAAATTTTTCTCTTACAGGTCTAACACTTCTGAGAAACCAATACAATGCCCACCCGGAACAATATATAAAGCTAAACGAACCGTTCACTGGGCACTTATCCGTACGAAAATCCCTATTGTATTACCTGTTTTTACAAGGAAATAAAATGTGAAAAAAATATTTCTACATCCCATGGCCTTTCCCAACCATTTAAATTTTTCTCTTACAGGTCTAACACTTCCGAAAAACCAATACAACACCCACCTGGAATAATATATAAAGCTAAACGAACCGTTCAATGGGCACTTATCCTTACGAAAATCCCTATTGATTTACCTGTTTTTACAAGGAAATAAAATGTGAAAAAAATATTTCTACATCCCATGGCCTTTCCCAACCATTTAAATTTTTCTCTTACACGTCTAACACTTCCGAACAACCAATACAACGCCCACCCGGAACAATATATTAAGCTAAACTAACCGTTTACTGGGTACTTACACGTACGAAAATCCCTATTGATTTACCTGTTTTTACAAGGAAATAAAATGTGGAAAAAAAATTTCTACATCCCATGGCCTTTCCCAACCATTTAAAGTTTTCTCTTACAGGTCTAACACTTCCGAAAAACCAATACAACGCACACCCGGAACAATATATAAAGCTAAACGAACCGTTCACTGGGCACTTATCTGTACAAAAATCCCTATTGATTTACCGGTTTTTACAAGGAAATAAAATGTGAAAAAAATATTTCTACATCCCATGGCCTTTCCCAACCATTTAAATTTTTGTCTTACATGTCTAACACTTCCGAAAAACCAATACAACGCCCACCCGGAACAATATATAAAGCTAAACGAACCGTTCACTGGGCACTTATCTGTACGAAAATCCCTATTGATTTACCTGTTTTTACAAGGAAATAAAATGTGAAAAAAATATTTCTACATCCCATGGCCTTTCCCAACCATTTAAATTTTTGTCTTATATGTCTAACACTTCCGAAAAACCAATACAACGCCCACCCGGAACAATATATAAAGCTAAACGAACCGTTCACTGGGCACTTATCTGTACGAAAATCCCTATTGATTTACCTGTTTTTACAAGGAAATAAAATGTGAAAAAAATATTTCTACATCCCATGGCCATTCCCAACCATTTAAATTTTTCTCTTACAGGTCTAACACTTCCGAAAAACAAATACAACACCCACCCGGAACAATATATAAAGCTAAACGAACCGTTCACTGGGTACTTATCCGTAAGAAAATCCCTATTGATTTATCTGATTTTACAAGGAAGTAAAATGTGAAAATAATATTTCTACATCCCATGGCCTTTCCCAACCATTTAAATTTTTCTCATACAGGTCTAACACTTCTGAAAAACCAATACAAAGCCCACCCGGAACAATATATAAAGCTAAACGAACCGTTCACTGGGCACTTATCTGTACGAAAATCCCTATTGATTTACCTGTTTTTACAAGGAAATAAAATGTGAAAAAAATATTTCTACATCCCATGGCCATTCCCAACCATTTAAATTTTTCTCTTACAGGTCTAACACTTCCGAAAAACCAATACAACGCCCACCCGGAACAATATATAAAGCTAAACGAACCGTTCACTGGGCACTTATCCGTACGAAAATCCCTATTGATTTACCTGTTTTTACAAGGAAATAAAATGTGAAAAAAATATTTCTACATCCAATGGCCTTTCCCAACCATTTAAATTTTTCTCTTACAGGTCTAACACTTCCGAGAAACCAATACAATGCCCACCCGGAACAATATATAAAGCTAAACGAACCGTTCACTGGGCACTTATCCGCAAGAAAATCCCTATTGATTTACCTGTTTTTACAAGGAAATAAAATGTGAAAAAAATATTTCTACATACCATGGCCTTTCCCAACCATTTAAATTTTTCTCTTACAGGTCTAACACTTCCGAAAAACAAATACAACCCCCACCCGGAACAATATATAAAGCTAAACGAACCGTTCACTGGGCACTTATCCGTAAGAAAATCCCTATTGATTTACCTGTTTTTACAAGGAAATAAAATGTGAAAAAAATATTTCTACATCCCATGGCCATTCCCAACCATTTAAATTTTTCTCTTACAGATCTAACACTTCCGAAAAACCAATATAACACCCACCCAGAACAATATATAAAGCTAAACGAACCGTTCACTGGGTACTTATCCGTACGAAAATCCCTATTGATTTACCTGTTTTTAAAAGGAAGTAAAATGTGAAAAAAATATTTCTACATCCCATGGCCTTTCCCAACCATTTAAATTTTTCTCTTACAGGTCTAACACTTCCGAAAAACCAATACAACGCCCACCCGGAACAATATATAAAGCTAAACGAACCGTTCACTGGGTACTTGTCCGTACGAAAATTCCTATTGATTTTCCTGTTTTTACAAGGAAATAAAATGTGGAAAAAATATTTCTACATCCCATGGCCTTTCCCAACCATTTAAATTTTTCTCTTACAGGTCTAACACTTCCGAAAAACCAATACAAAGTCCACCCGGAACAATATATAAAGCTAAACGAACCGTTCACTGGGCACTTATCCGTACGAAAATCCCTATTGATTTACCTGTTTTTACAAGGAAATAAAATGTGAAAAAAATATTTCTACATCCAATGGCCTTTCCCAACCATTTAAATTTTTCTCTTACAGGTCTAACACTTCCGAGAAACCAATACAATGCCCACCCGGAACAATATATAAAGCTAAACGAACCGTTCACTGGGCACTTATCCGTACGAAAATCCCTATTGATTTACCTGTTTTTACAAGGAAATAAAATGTGAAAAAAATATTTCTACATCCCATTGCCTTTCCCAACCATTTAAATTTTTCTCTTACAGGTCTAACACTTCCGAAAAACCAATACAACGCCCACCCGGAACAATATATAAAGCTAAACGAACCGTTTACTGGGTACTTATCCGTACGAAAATCCCTATTGATTTACCTGTTTTTAAAAGGAAGTAAAATGTGAAAAAAATATTTCTACATCCCATGGCCTTTCCCAACCATTTAAATTTTTCTCTTACAGGTCTAACACTTCCGAAAAACCAATACAATGCCCACCCGGAACAATATATAAAGCTAAACGAACCGTTCACTGGGCACTTATCCGTAAGAAAATCCCTATTGATTTACCTGTTTTTACAAGGAAATAAAATGTGAAAAAAATATTTCTACATACCATGGCCTTTCCCAACCATTTAAATTTTTCTCTTACAGGTCTAACACTTCCGAAAAACAAATACAACCCCCACCCGGAACAATATATAAAGCTAAACGAACCGTTCACTGGGCACTTATCCGTACGAAAATCCCTATTGATTTACCTGTTTTTACAAGGAAATAAAATGTGAAAAAAATATTTCTACATCCCATTGCCTTTCCCAACCATTTAAATTTTTCTCTTACAGGTCTAACACTTCCGAAAAACCAATACAATGCCCACCCGGAACAATATATAAAGCTAAACGAACCGTTTACTGGGTACTTATCCGTACGAAAATCCCTATTGATTTACCTGTTTTTAAAAGGAAGTAAAATGTGAAAAAAATATTTCTACATCCCATGGCCTTTCCCAACCATTTAAATTTTTCTCTTACAGGTCTAACACTTCCGAAAAACCAATACAACGCCCACCCGGAACAATATATAAAGCTAAACGAACCGTTCACTGGGTACTTGTCCGTACGAAAATTCCTATTGATTTTCCTGTTTTTACAAGGAAATAAAATGTGGAAAAAATATTTCTACATCCCATGGCCTTTCCCAACCATTTAAATTTTTCTCTTACAGGTCTAACACTTCCGAAAAACCAATACAAAGCCCACCCGGAACAATATATAAAGCTAAACGAACCGTTCACTGGGCACTTATCCGTACGAAAATCCCTATTGATTTACCTGTTTTTACAAGGAAATAAAATGTGAAAAAAATATTTCTACATCCAATGGCCTTTCCCAACCATTTAAATTTTTCTCTTACAGGTCTAACACTTCTGAGAAACCAATACAATGCCCACCCGGAACAATATATAAAGCTAAACGAACCGTTCACTGGGCACTTATCCGTACGAAAATCCCTATTGTATTACCTGTTTTTACAAGGAAATAAAATGTGAAAAAAATATTTGTACATCCCATGGCCTTTCCCAACCATTTAAATTTTTCTCTTACAGGTCTAACACTTCCGAAAAACCAATACAACACCCACCTGGAATAATATATAAAGCTAAACGAACCGTTCAATGGGCACTTATCCTTACGAAAATCCCTATTGATTTACCTGTTTTTACAAGGAAATAAAATGTGAAAAAAATATTTCTACATCCCATGGCCTTTCCCAACCATTTAAATTTTTCTCTTACACGTCTAACACTTCCGAACAACCAATACAACGCCCACCCGGAACAATATATTAAGCTAAACTAACCGTTTACTGGGTACTTACACGTACGAAAATCCCTATTGATTTACCTGTTTTTACAAGGAAATAAAATGTGGAAAAAAAATTTCTACATCCCATGGCCTTTCCCAACCATTTAAAGTTTTCTCTTACAGGTCTAACACTTCCGAAAAACCAATACAACGCACACCCGGAACAATATATAAAGCTAAACGAACCGTTCACTGGGCACTTATCTGTACGAAAATCCCTATTGATTTACCGGTTTTTACAAGGAAATAAAATGTGAAAAAAATATTTCTACATCCCATGGCCTTTCCCAACCATTTAAATTTTTGTCTTACATGTCTAACACTTCCGAAAAACCAATACAACGCCCACCCGGAACAATATATAAAGCTAAACGAACCGTTCACTGGGCACTTATCTGTACGAAAATCCCTATTGATTTACCTGTTTTTCCAAGGAAATAAAATGTGAAAAAAATATTTCTACATCCCATGGCCATTCCCAACCATTTAAATTTTTCTCTTACAGGTGTAACACTTCCGAAAAACAAATACAACACCCACCCGGAACAATATATAAAGCTAAACGAACCGTTCACTGGGTACTTATCCGTAAGAAAATCCCTATTGATTTATCTGATTTTACAAGGAAGTAAAATGTGAAAAAAATATTTCTACATCCCATGGCCTTTCCCAACCATTTAAATTTTTCTCATACAGGTCTAACACTTCTGAAAAACCAATACAAAGCCCACCCGGAACAATATATAAAGCTAAACGAACCGTTCACTGGGCACTTATCTGTACGAAAATCCCTATTGATTTACCTGTTTTTACAAGGAAATAAAATGTGAAAAAAATATTTCTACATCCCATGGCCATTCCCAACCATTTAAATTTTTCTCTTACAGGTCTAACACTTCCGAAAAACCAATACAACGCCCACCCGGAACAATATATAAAGCTAAACGAACCGTTCACTGGGCACTTATCCGTACGAAAATCCCTATTGATTTACCTGTTTTTACAAGGAAATAAAATGTGAAAAAAATATTTCTATATCCAATGGCCTTTCCCAACCATTTAAATTTTTCTCTTACAGGTCTAACACTTCCGAGAAACCAATACAATGCCCACCCGGAACAATATATAAAGCTAAACGAACCGTTCACTGGGCACTTATCCGTAAGAAAATCCCTATTGATTTACCTGTTTTTACAAGGAAATAAAATGTGAAAAAAATATTTCTACATACCATGGCCTTTCCCAACCATATAAATTTTTCTCTTACAGGTCTAACACTTCCGAAAAACAAATACAACCCCCACCCGGAACAATATATAAAGCTAAACGAACCGTTCACTGGGCACTTATCCGTAAGAAAATCCCTATTGATTTACCTGTTTTTACAAGGAAATAAAATGTGAAAAAATATTTCTACATCCCATGGCCATTCCCAACCATTTAAATTTTTCTCTTACAGGTCTAACACTTCCGAAAAACCAATACAACACCCACCCGGAACAATATATAAAGCTAAACGAACCGTTCACTGGGTACTTATCCGTACGAAAATCCCTATTGATTTACCTGTTTTTAAAAGGAAGTAAAATGTGAAAAAAATATTTCTACATCCCATGGCCTTTCCCAACCATTTAAATTTTTCTCTTACAGGTCTAACACTTCCGAAAAACCAATACAACACCCACCCGGAACAATATATAAAGCTAAACGAACCGTTCACTGGGTACTTGTCCGTACGAAAATTCCTATTGATTTTCCTGTTTTTACAAGGAAATAAAATGTGGAAAAAATATTTCTACATCCCATGGCCTTTCCCAACCATTTAAATTTTTCTCTTACAGGTCTAACACTTCCGAAAAACCAATACAAAGCCCACCCGGAACAATATATAAAGCTAAACGAACCGTTCACTGGGCACTTATCCGTACGAAAATCCCTATTGTACTACCTGTTTTTACAAGGAAATAAAATGTGAAAAAAATATTTCTACATCCCATGGCCTTTCCCAACCATTTAAATTTTTCTCTTACAGGTCTAACACTTCCGAAAAACCAATACAATGCCCACCCGGAACAATATATAAAGCTAAACGAACCGTTCACTGGGCACTTATCCGTACGAAAATCCCTATTGTATTACCTGTTTTTACAAGGAAATAAAATGTGAAAAAAATATTTCTACATCCCATGGCCTTTCCCAACCATTTAAATTTTTCTCTTACAGGTCTAACACTTCCGAAAAACCAATACAACGCCCACCTGGAATAATATATAAAGCTAAACGAACCGTTCAATGGGCACTTATCCTTACGAAAATCCCTATTGATTTACCTGTTTTTACAAGGAAATAAAATGTGAAAAAAATATTTCTACATCCCATGGCCTTTCCCAACCATTTAAATTTTTCTCTTACACGTCTAACACTTCCGAACAACCAATACAACGCCCACCCGGAACAATATATTAAGCTAAACTAACCGTTTACTGGGTACTTACACGTACGAAAATCCCTATTGATTTACCTGTTTTTACAAGGAAATAAAATGTGGAAAAAAAATTTCTACATCCCATGGCCTTTCCCAACCATTTAAAGTTTTCTCTTACAGGTCTAACACTTCCGAAAAACCAATACAACGCACACCCGGAACAATATATAAAGCTAAACGAACCGTTCACTGGGCACTTATCTGTACAAAAATCCCTATTGATTTACCGGTTTTTACAAGGAAATAAAACGTGAAAAAAATATTTCTACATCCCATGGCCTTTCCCAACCATTTAAATTTTTGTCTTACATGTCTAACACTTCCGAAAAACCAATACAACGCCCACCCGGAACAATATATAAAGCTAAACGAACCGTTCACTGGGCACTTATCTGTACGAAAATCCCTATTGATTTACCTGTTTTTCCAAGGAAATAAAATGTGAAAAAAATATTTCTACATCCCATGGCCATTCCCAACCATTTAAATTTTTCTCTTACAGGTCTAACACTTCCGAAAAACAAATACAACACCCACCCGGAACAATATATAAAGCTAAACGAACCGTTCACTGGGTACTTATCCGTAAGAAAATCCCTATTGATTTATCTGATTTTACAAGGAAGTAAAATGTGAAAAAAATATTTCTACATCCCATGGCCTTTCCCAACCATTTAAATTTTTCTCATACAGGTCTAACACTTCTGAAAAACCAATACAAAGCCCACCCGGAACAATATATAAAGCTAAACGAACCGTTCACTGGGCACTTATCTGTACGAAAATCCCTATTGATTTACCTGTTTTTACAAGGAAATAAAATGTGAAAAAAATATTTCTACATCCCATGGCCATTCCCAACCATTTAAATTTTTCTCTTACAGGTCTAACACTTCCGAAAAACCAATACAACGCCCACCCGGAACAATATATAAAGCTAAACGAACCGTTCACTGGGCACTTATCCGTACGAAAATCCCTATTGATTTACCTGTTTTTACAAGGAAATAAAATGTGAAAAAAATATTTCTATATCCAATGGCCTTTCCCAACCATTTAAATTTTTCTCTTACAGGTCTAACACTTCTGAGAAACCAATACAATGCCCACCCGGAACAATATATAAAGCTAAACGAACCGTTCACTGGGCACTTATCCGTAAGAAAATCCCTATTGATTTACCTGTTTTTACAAGGAAATAAAATGTGAAAAAAATATTTCTACATACCATGGCCTTTCCCAACCATATAAATTTTTCTCTTACAGGTCTAACACTTCCGAAAAACAAATACAACCCCCACCCGGAACAATATATAAAGCTAAACGAACCGTTCACTGGGCACTTATCCGTAAGAAAATCCCTATTGATTTACCTGTTTTTACAAGGAAATAAAATGTGAAAAAATATTTCTACATCCCATGGCCATTCCCAACCATTTAAATTTTTCTCTTACAGGTCTAACACTTCCGAAAAACCAATACAACACCCACCCGGAACAATATATAAAGCTAAACGAACCGTTCACTGGGTACTTATCCGTACGAAAATCCCTATTGATTTACCTGTTTTTAAAAGGAAGTAAAATGTGAAAAAAATATTTCTACATCCCATGGCCTTTCCCAACCATTTAAATTTTTCTCTTACAGGTCTAACACTTCCGAAAAACCAATACAACACCCACCCGGAACAATATATAAAGCTAAACGAACCGTTCACTGGGTACTTGTCCGTACGAAAATTCCTATTGATTTTCCTGTTTTTACAAGGAAATAAAATGTGGAAAAAATATTTCTACATCCCATGGCCTTTCCCAACCATTTAAATTTTTCTCTTACAGGTCTAACACTTCCGAAAAACCAATACAAAGCCCACCCGGAACAATATATAAAGCTAAACGAACCGTTCACTGGGCACTTATCCGTACGAAAATCCCTATTGATTTACCTGTTTTTACAAGGAAATAAAATGTGAAAAAAATATTTCTACATCCAATGGCCTTTCCCAACCATTTAAATTTTTCTCTTACAGGTCTAACACTTCCGAGAAACCAATACAATGCCCACCCGGAACAATATATAAAGCTAAACGAACCGTTCACTGGGCACTTATCCGTACGAAAATCCCTATTGATTTACCTGTTTTTACAAGGAAATAAAATGTGAAAAAAATATTTCTACATCCCATTGCCTTTCCCAACCATTTAAATTTTTCTCTTACAGGTCTAACACTTCTGAAAAACCAATACAACGCCCACCCGGAACAATATATAAAGCTAAACGAACCGTTCACTGGGCACTTATCCGTACGAAAATCCCTATTGTTTTACCTGTTTTTACAAGGAAATAAAATGTGAAAAAAATATTTCTACATCCCATGGCCTTTCCCAACCATTTAAATTTTTCTCTTACAGGTCTAACACTTCCGAAAAACCAATACAACACCCACCTGGAACAATATATAAAGCTAAACGAACCGTTCAATGGGCACTTATCCTTACGAAAATCCCTATTGATTTACCTGTTTTTACAAGGAAATAAAATGTGAAAAAAATATTTCTACATCCCATGGCCTTTCCCAACCATTTAAATTTTTCTCTTACACGTCTAACACTTCCGAACAACCAATACAACGCCCACCCGGAACAATATATTAAGCTAAACTAACCGAAGAAGGCGGAGCTATGGCACTTAGATAGCTTGAATACTTCGAGCTCCTGTTCCACTGAGGGTCAATCGCTGCTGTGATTGACAGAATCGGGTTTTGGATACGCAAATCCACCTACCATCAACTCAGGAATTCCTTGTGAATCTCTGGGGCCTCTCTGTTCCGCAGGGAAATTAATATTCCCTGGAACGCAAGCTCAGTGTGCACAGGGTCCAGTAAGTGCCGTTCGCCATTTTAAAACTTTCATCTTTCCTTACAACTCTGCAATCTACACAGCTCTTACTCTAATCTTCAAAGCTAATTGGATTCCTCCTTGCAAGACTTTTGACTCATTACAACTCCGGAGTGAAAACAACTGGCAGACATCAGATCAAGCCTACAAACAGTGAGTGGGGGTTTCCCTCGGCACCTTCTCTTCTGGAACAAACTCTTGGCGTGCAAAGCTGCTTTCTTTAACTTAAGCAAGCTAGAGATACAGAAAGATATGTGAGAGAAGGTAAAGAAAGGAGTTAAGGTAGCCAGAATATCCCCTCGCCACTGCTTATAAATCGGAGATTGAAAAAATAGATACAAGAATCTCGCGAGAGCTGCTTGCCAGAACGAGAACTGGCTTGGAAAAGCTTCAACAGGTCATTAAAGCGACGGACGACAGCTGGTGAGACATTATTGTAATACCAAAACAGACTATTGCTCTTCGTTTGGACACCGTAGGACCTCTACTGGTTATATGCAAAATTGCTTACAAAATGTCCATGCTAAAGAGATTTGCTTATCTACTGGAACTACAGACAGAAGACCTGAAAGCACATATAGATGGCTTGCTTAAAGATATGCTCAAGGAGTTCAAGGGTGGTAAGGAAGAAGTCTCTAACAGGAATGATAAATCAATAACAGTGGCTGATGACAGCTCTAAACAAGGTGAAGATATGCTCAAGGAGCTCAAGGGCGGCAAGGAAGAAGTCTCCTACAGGAATGATGAATCAATAACAGTGGCTGATGATAGCTCTAAACAAGGTGGAAAATTACCAGTAGAAGAGAAATTGGAAATTATGGAGATGGAAAAGGGGATGCCGGAGCTTTGCAGCCTAGATAAGGACTCCCTACCCAAGAAGACATACAGCCACTCCAAAACAACAGTATACAAGAACCAATCAAACGATATATGGATCTGCTGTGAAAGTAATCGACTGAAAGGAGCTTCTTGGAAAAAAAACTGTACTGATATTGGAGCCCAGGAGGTACAACTGTTTCAAGATTCACCGATGTATACACCGAGGGAAAGACTACAACTCCACTCGAACATGGGTCAGTGGGAACAACAAGATGCGGCAGGCCTCGATATGAGACCCCCTTAAGCCTCCTCCTGCTTTCTTCAGTAGCCATATAGGCAAGCTGAATTTGAATTAACATATCTCTGTAGTGACTCTCAGCTTAAACTTAAAGCATAACTAACAGGAGGCAGCTAACTGAGGAGGTGTAAATGTAACTAACGAAGACCTTATTTTACAAACTAATGAAGACTCTATCTAATCATTTTTTGTATTTAATACTGTACACTTATATAGCTTACAACCTTAACAACCTATACATATATATATATTTCTTTTTCCATACAATTAAGTAGGCTTTTATTCTTTTGTTTTCTTTTCCCTAGTGGAAATGAGGATGGCTCTGAGACCACGTTAAGTACAAATTGTTTATGATTGTTAAAAGTGTTAAAAACTATGCAAACAAATGTTGAAACTTCTCTTTTTAAATGTGGTGGAAAGGTGAAAAACTTTATAAGCTTTGCGTAAAAGTCTATAATATTGTAGCCATGTGGAGTCTTATAATTCAAATGAAGAGAAGAGGCTTTTCAAGAACAATGGGGCTCTTATCTGATCTACCCAAGAAAATAAGTTAAAAGGGGATTGAAACGGGGTATCAAGTGTATCAATCGAAGAACATAATCTTTTTCTTTCTGTATCAATAATGTAGATTATTTGCATTGTATTATCTTTAAATATTACAAAAGGGGATTGAAACGGGGGACTAAATGTATCAAATGAAGAGCATAACCTTTCTTTTTCTGTATTAACAATGTAGATTGCCTGTACTTTATTATCTTTAATTTTGGAAAACAAAAATAAAAATCTTATTAAAAAAAAAAAAAAAAATTAAGCTAAACTAACCGTTTACTGGGTACTTACACGTACGAAAATCCCTATTGATTTACCTGTTTTTACAAGGAAATAAAATGTGGAAAAAAAATTTCTACATCCCATGGCCTTTCCCAACCATTTAAAGTTTTCTCTTACAGGTCTAACACTTCCGAAAAACCAATACAACGCACACCCGGAACAATATATAAAGCTAAACGAACCGTTCACTGGGCACTTATCTGTACGAAAATCCCTATTGATTTACCTGTTTTTACAAGGAAATAAAATGTGAAAAAAATATTTCTACATCCCATGGCCTTTCCCAACCATTTAAATTTTTGTCTTACATGTCTAACACTTCCGAAAAACCAATACAACGCCCACCCGGAACAATATATAAAGCTAAACGAACCGTTCACTGGGCACTTATCTGTACGAAAATCCCTATTGATTTACCTGTTTTTACAAGGAAATAAAATGTGAAAAAAATATTTCTACATCCCATGGCCTTTCCCAACCATTTAAATTTTTGTCTTACATGTCTAACACTTCCGAAAAACCAATACAACGCCCACCCGGAACAATATATAAAGCTAAACGAACCGTTCACTGGGCACTTATCTGTACGAAAATCCCTATTGATTTACCTGTTTTTACAAGGAAATAAAATGTGAAAAAAATATTTCTACATCCCATGGCCTTTCCCAACCATTTAAATTTTTCTCTTACAGGTCTAACACTTCCGAAAAAGCAATACAACGCCCACCCGGAACAATATATAAAGCTAAACGAACCGTTCACTGGGCACTTATCTGTACGAAAATCCCTATTGATTTACCTGTTTTTACAAGGAAATAAAATGTGAAAAAAATATTTCTACATCCCATGGCCATTCCCAACCATTTAAATTTTTCTCTTACAGGTCTAACACTTCCGAAAAACCAATACAACGCCCACCCGGAACAATATATAAAGCTAAACGAACCGTTCACTGGGCACTTATCTGTACGAAAATCCCTATTGATTTACCTGTTTTTACAAGGAAATAAAATGTGAAAAAAATATTTCTACATCCCATGGCCTTTCCCAACCATTTAAATTTTTCTCTAACAGGTCTAACACTTCCGAAAAACCAATACAACGCCCACCCGGAACAATATATAAAGCTAAACGAACCGTTCACTGGGCACTTATCCGTACGAAAATCCCTATTGATTTACCTGTTTTTACAAGGAAATAAAATGTGAAAAAAAATATTTCTACATCCCATGGCCTTTCCCAACCATTAAAATTTTTGTCTTACATGTCTAACACTTCTGAAAAACCAATACAACGCCCACCCGGAACAATATATAAAGCTAAACGAACCGTTCAATGGGTACTTATGCGTACGAAAATCCCTATTGATTTACCAGTTTTTACAAGGAAATAAAATATGAAAAAAATATTTCTACATCCCATGGCCTTTCCCAACCATTTAAATTTTTCTCTTACAGGTCTAACACTTCTGAAAAACCAATACAACGCCCACCCGGAACAATATATAAAGCTAAACAAACCGTTCACTGGGCACTTATCCGTACAAAAATCAATATTGTTTTACCTGTTTTTACAAGGAAATAAAATGTGAAAAAAATATTTCTACATCCCATGGCCTTTCCCAACCATTTAAATTTTTCTCTTACAGGTCTAACACTTCCGAAAAACCAATACAACACCCACCTGGAACAATATATAAAGCTAAACGAACCGTTCAATGGGCACTTATCCTTACGAAAATCCCTATTGATTTACCTGTTTTTACAAGGAAATAAAATGTGAAAAAAATATTTCTACATCCCATGGCCTTTCCCAACCATTTAAATTTTTCTCTTACAGGTCTAACACTTCCGAACAACCAATACAACGCCCACCCGGAACAATATATAAAGCTAAACTAACCGTTTACTGGGTACTTACACGTACGAAAATCCCTATTGATTTACCTGTTTTTACAAGGAAATAAAATGTGGAAAAAATATTTCTACATCCCATGGCCTTTCCCAACCATTTAAAGTTTTCTCTTACAGGTCTAACACTTCCGAAAAACCAATACAACGCACACCCGGAACAATATATAAAGCTAAACGAACCGTTCACTGGGCACTTATCTGTACGAAAATCCCTATTGATTTACCTGTTTTTACAAGGAAATAAAATGTGAAAAAAATATTTCTACATCCCATGGCCTTTCCCAACCATTTAAATTTTTGTCTTACATGTCTAACACTTCCGAAAAACCAATACAACGCCCACCCGGAACAATATATAAAGCTAAGCGAACCGTTCACTGGGCACTTATCTGTACGAAAATCCCTATTGATTTACCTGTTTTTACAAGGAAATAAAATGTGAAAAAAATATTTCTACATCCCATGGCCATTCCCAACCATTTAAAATTTTCTCTTACAGGTCTAACACTTCCGAAAAACCAATACAACGCCCACCCGGAACAATATATAAAGCTAAACGAACCGTTCACTGGGTACTTATACGTACGAAAATCTCTATTGATTTACCTGTTTTTACAAGGAAA
Source organism: Paroedura picta (assembly GCF_049243985.1). Lineage (NCBI taxonomy): Eukaryota > Metazoa > Chordata > Lepidosauria > Squamata > Gekkonidae > Paroedura > Paroedura picta. The sequence continues at coordinate 18,128,663 of NC_135372.1, forward strand.
TAAAATGTGAAAAAAATATTTCTACATCCCATGGCCTTTCCCAACCATTTAAATTTTTCTCTTAGGGGTCTAACACTTCGGAAAAACCAATACAACGCCTACCCGGAACAATATATAAAGCTAAACGAACCGTTCACTGGTAGTTACACGTACGAAAAACCCTATTGATTTACCTGTTTTTACAAGGAAATAAAATGTGAAAAAAATATTTCTACATCCCATGGCCTTTCCCAACCATTTAAATTTTTCTCTTACAGGTCTAACACTTCCGAAAAACCAATACAACGCCCACCCGGAACAATATATAAAGCTAAACGAACCGTTCACTGGGCACTTATCTGTACGAAAATCCCTGTTGATTTAGCTGTTTTTACAAGGAAATAAAATGTGAAAAAAATATTTCTACATCCAATGGCCATTTCCAACCATTTAAATTTTTCTCTTACAGGTCTAACACTTCCGAAAAACCAATACAACGCTCACCCGGAACAATATATAAAGCTAAACGAACCGTTCACTGGGCACTTATCTGTACGAAAATCCCTATTGATTTACCTGTTTTTACAAGGAAATAAAATGTGAAAAAAATATTTCTACATCCCATGGCCTTTCCCAACCATTTAAATTTTTCTCTAACAGGTCTAACACTTCCGAAAAACCAATACAACTCCCACCCGGAACAATATATAAAGCTAAACGAACCGTTCACTGGGCACTTATCCGTACGAAAATCCCTATTGATTTACCTGTTTTTACAAGGAAATAAAATGTGAAAAAAATATTTCTACATCCCATGGCCTTTCCCAACCATTTAAATTTTTGTCTTACATGTCTAACACTTCTGAAAAACCAATACAACGCCCACCCGGAACAATATATAAAGCTAAACGAACCGTTCACTGGGTACTTAGGCGTACGAAAATCCCTATTGATTTTCCAGTTTTTACAAGGAAATAAAATATGAAAAAAATATTTCTACATCCCATGGCCTTTCCCAACCATTTAAATTTTTCTCTTACAGGTCTAACACTTCTGAAAAACCAATACAACGCCCACCCGGAACAATATATAAAGCTAAACGAACCGTTCACTGGGCACTTATCCGTACAAAAATCCCTATTGTTTTACCTGTTTTTACAAGGAAATAAAATGTGAAAAAAATATTTCTACATCCCATGGCCTTTCCCAACCATTTAAATTTTTCTCTTACAGGTCTAACACTTCCGAAAAACCAATACAACACCCACCTGGAACAATATATAAAGCTAAACGAACCGTTCAATGGGCACTTATCCTTACGAAAATCCCTATTGATTTACCTGTTTTTACAAGGAAATAAAATGTGAAAAAAATATTTCTACATCCCATGGCCATTCCCAACCATTTACGTTTTTCTCTTACAGGTCTAACACTTCCGAAAAACCAATACAACGCCCACCCGGAACAATATATAAAGCTAAACGAACCGTTCACTGGGTAGTTACACGTACGAAAATCCCTATTGATTTACCTGTTTTTACAAGGAAATAAAATGTGAAAAAAATATTTCTACATCCCATGGCCTTTCCCAACCATATAAATTTTTCTCTTACAGGTCTAACACTTCCGAAAAACCAATACAACGCCCACCCGGAACAATATATAAAGCTAAACGAACCGTTCACTGGGCACTTATCCGTACGAAAATCCCTATTGATTTACCTGTTTTTACAAGGAAATAAAATGTGAAAAAAATATTTCTACATCCCATGGCCATTCCCAACCATTTAAAATTTTCTCTTACAGGTCTAACACTTCCGAAAAACCAATACAACGCCCAACCGGAACAATATATAAAGCTAAACGAACCGTTCACTGGGTACTTATACGTACGAAAATCCCTATTGATTTACCTGTTTTTACAAGGAAATAAAATGTGGAAAAAATATTTCTCCATCCCATGGCCTTTCCCAACCATTTAAATTTTTCTCTTACAGGTCTAACACTTCCGAAAAACCAATACAACGCCCACCCGGAACAATATATAAAGCTAAACGAACCGTTCACTGGGCACTTATCTGTACGAAAATCCCTATTGATTTAGCTGTTTTTACAAGGAAATAAAATGTGAAAAAAATATTTCTACATCCAATGGCCATTTCCAACCATTTAAATTTTTCTCTTACAGGTCTAACACTTCCGAAAAACCAATACAACGCTCACCCGGAACAATATATAAAGCTAAACGAACCGTTCACTGGGCACTTATCTGTACGAAAATCCCTATTGATTTACCTGTTTTTACAAGGAAATAAAATGTGAAAAAAATATTTCTACATCCCATGGCCTTTCCCAACCATTTAAATTTTTCTCTAACAGGTCTAACACTTCCGAAAAACCAATACAACACCCACCTGGAACAATATATAAAGCTAAACGAACCGTTCAATGGGCACTTATCCTTACGAAAATCCCTATTGATTTACCTGTTTTTACAAGGAAATAAAATGTGGAAAAAATATTTCTACATCCCATGGCCTTTCCCAACCATTTAAATTTTTCTCTTACAGGTCTAACACTTCCGAACAACCAATACAACGCCCACCCGGAACAATATATAAAGCTAAACGAACCGTTCACTGGGCACTTATCCGTACGAAAATCCCTATTGATTTACCCGTTTTTACAAGGAAATAAAATGTGAAAAAAATATTTCTACATACCATGGCCTTTCCCAACCATTTAAATTTTTCTCTTACAGGTCTAACACTTCCGAAAAACCAATACAACCACCACCCGGAACAATATATAAAGCTAAACGAACCGTTCACTGGGTACTTATCCGTACGAAAATCCCTATTGATTTACCTGTTTTTACAAGGAAATAAAATGTGAAAAAAATATTTCTACATCCCATGGCCTTTCCCAACCATTTACGTTTTTCTCTTACAGGTCTAACACTTCCGAAAAACCAATACAATGCCCACCCGGAACAATATATAAAGCTAAACGAACCGTTCACTGCGCACTTATCTGTACGAAAATCCCTATTGATTTACCTATTTTTACAAGGAAATAAAATGTGAAAAAAATATTTCTACATCCCATGGCCTTTCCCAACCATTTAAATTTTTGTCTTACATGTCTAACACTTCCGAAAAACCAATACAACGCCCACCCGGAACAATATATAAAGCTAAACGAACCGTTCACTGGGCACTTATCTGTACGAAAATCCCTATTGATTTACCTGTTTTTACAAGGAAATAAAATGTGAAAAAAATATTTCTACATCCCATGGCCATTCCCAACCATATAAAATTTTCTCTTACAGGTCTAACACTTCCGAAAAACCAATACAATGCCCACCCGGAACAATATATAAAGCTAAACGAACCGTTCACTGGGCACTTATCTGTACGAAAATCCCTATTGATTTACCTGTTTTTACAAGGAAATAAAATGTGAAAAAATATTTCTACATCCCATGGCCATTCCCAACCATATAAAATTTTCTCTTACAGGTCTAACACTTCCGAAAAACCAATACAACGCCTACCGGGAACATTATATAAAGCTAAACGAACCGTTCACTGGGCACTTATCCGTACAAAAATCCCTATTGATTTACCTGTTTTTACAAGGAAATAAAATGTGGAAAAAATATTTCTACATCCCATGGCCTTTCCCAACCATTTAAATTTTTCTCTTACAGGTCTAACACTTCTGAAAAACCAATACAACGCCCACCCGGAACAATATATAAAGCTAAACGAACCGTTCACTGGGCACTTATCCGTACGAACATCCCTATTGATTTACCTGTTTTTACAAGTAAATAAAGTGTGAAAAAAATATTTCTACATCCAATGGCCTTTCCCAACCATTTAAATTTTTCTCTTACAGGTCTAACACTTCCGAAAAACCAATACAACGCCCACCCGGAACAATATATAAAGCTAAACGAACCGTTCACTGGGTACTTATCCGTACGAAAATCCCTATTGATTTACCTGTTTTTACAAGGAAATAAAATGTGAAAAAAATATTTCTACATCCCATGGCCTTTCCCAACCATTTAAATTTTCTCTTACAGGTCTAACACTTCCGAAAAACCAATACAACGCCCACCCGGAACAATATATAAAGCTAAACGAACCGTTCACTGGGCACTTATCTGTACGAAAATCCCTATTGATTTACCTGTTTTTACAAGGAAATAAAATGTGAAAAAAATATTTCTACATCCCATGGCCATTCCCAACCATTTAAATTTTTCTCTTACAGGTCTAACACTTCCGAAAAACCAATACAAAGCCCACCCGGAACAATATATAAAGCTAAACGAACCGTTCACTGGGCACTTATCCGTACGAAAACCCTATTGATTTACCTGTTTTTACAAGGAAATAAAATGTGAAAAAAATATTTCTACATCCAATGGCCTTTCCCAACCATTTAAATTTTTCTCTTACAGGTCTAACACTTCCGAGAAACCAATACAACACCCCCCCCGGAACAATATATAAAGCTAAACGAACCGTTCACTGGGTACTTATCCGTACGAAAATCCCTATTGATTTACCTGTTTTTACAAGTAAATAAAGTGTGAAAAAAATATTTCTACATCCAATGGCTTTCCCAACCATTTAAATTTTTCTCTTACAGGTCTAACACTTCTGAGAAACCAATACAATGCCCACCCGGAACAATATATAAGGCTAAACGAACCGTTCACTGGGTACTTATCCGTACGAAAATCCCTATTGATTTACCTGTTTTTACAAGGAATTAAAATGTGAAAAAAATATTTCTACATCCCATGGCCTTTTCCAACCATTTAAATTTTTCTCTTACAGGTCTAACACTTCCGAAAAACCAATAAAACGCCCACCCGGAACAATATATAAAGCTAAACGAACCGTTCACTGGGTACTTATCCGTACGAAAATCCCTATTGATTTACCTGTTTTTACAAGGAAATAAAATGTGAAAAAAATATTTCTACATCCCATGGCCTTTCCCAACCATTTAAATTTTCTCTTACAGGTCTAACACTTCCGAAAAACCAATACAACGCCCACCCGGAACAATATATAAAGCTAAACGAACCGTTCACTGGGCACTTATCAGTACGAAAATCCCTATTGATTTACCTGTTTTTACAAGGAAATAAAATGTGAAAAAAATATTTCTACATCCCATGGCCATTCCCAACCATTTAAATTTTTCTCTTACAGGTCTAACACTTCCGAAAAACCAATACAACGCCCACCCGGAACAATATATAAAGCTAAACGAACCGTTCACTGGGTACTTATCCGTACGAAAATCCCTATTGATTTACCTGTTTTTACAAGGAAATAAAATGTGGAAAAAATATTTCTACATCCCATGGCCTTTCCCAACCATTTAAATTTTTCTCTTACAGGTCTAACACTTCTGAAAAACCAATACAACGCCCACCCGGAACAATATATAAAGCTAAACGAACCGTTCACTGGGCACTTATCCGTACGAAAATCCCTATTGATTTACCTGTTTTACAAGGAAATAAAATGTGAAAAAAATATTTCTACATCCCATGGCCATTCCCAACCATATAAAATTTTCTCTTACAGGTCTAACACTTCCGAAAAACCAATACAATGCCCACCCGGAACAATATATAAAGCTAAACGAACCGTTCACTGGGCACTTATCTGTACGAAAATCCCTATTGATTTACCTGTTTTTACAAGGAAATAAAATGTGAAAAAATATTTCTACATCCCATGGCCATTCCCAACCATATAAAATTTTCTCTTACAGGTCTAACACTTCCGAAAAACCAATACAACGCCTACCGGGAACATTATATAAAGCTAAACGAACCGTTCACTGGGCACTTATCCGTACAAAAATCCCTATTGATTTACCTGTTTTTACAAGGAAATAAAATGTGGAAAAAATATTTCTACATCCCATGGCCTTTCCCAACCATTTAAATTTTTCTCTTACAGGTCTAACACTTCTGAAAAACCAATACAACGCCCACCCGGAACAATATATAAAGCTAAACGAACCGTTCACTGGGCACTTATCCGTACGAACATCCCTATTGATTTACCTGTTTTTACAAGTAAATAAAGTGTGAAAAAAATATTTCTACATCCAATGGCCTTTCCCAACCATTTAAATTTTTCTCTTACAGGTCTAACACTTCCGAAAAACCAATACAACGCCCACCCGGAACAATATATAAAGCTAAACGAACCGTTCACTGGGTACTTATCCGTACGAAAATCCCTATTGATTTACCTGTTTTTACAAGGAAATAAAATGTGAAAAAAATATTTCTACATCCCATGGCCTTTCCCAACCATTTAAATTTTCTCTTACAGGTCTAACACTTCCGAAAAACCAATACAACGCCCACCCGGAACAATATATAAAGCTAAACGAACCGTTCACTGGGCACTTATCTGTACGAAAATCCCTATTGATTTACCTGTTTTTACAAGGAAATAAAATATGAAAAAAATATTTCTACATCCCATGGCCATTCCCAACCATTTAAATTTTTCTCTTACAGGTCTAACACTTCCGAAAAACCAATACAAAGCCCACCCGGAACAATATATAAAGCTAAACGAACCGTTCACTGGGCACTTATCCGTACGAAAACCCTATTGATTTACCTGTTTTTACAAGGAAATAAAATGTGAAAAAAATATTTCTACATCCAATGGCCTTTCCCAACCATTTAAATTTTTCTCTTACAGGTCTAACACTTCCGAGAAACCAATACAACACCCCCCCCGGAACAATATATAAAGCTAAACGAACCGTTCACTGGGTACTTATCCGTACGAAAATCCCTATTGATTTACCTGTTTTTACAAGTAAATAAAGTGTGAAAAAAATATTTCTACATCCAATGGCTTTCCCAACCATTTAAATTTTTCTCTTACAGGTCTAACACTTCTGAGAAACCAATACAATGCCCACCCGGAACAATATATAAGGCTAAACGAACCGTTCACTGGGTACTTATCCGTACGAAAATCCCTATTGATTTACCTGTTTTTACAAGGAATTAAAATGTGAAAAAAATATTTCTACATCCCATGGCCTTTTCCAACCATTTAAATTTTTCTCTTACAGGTCTAACACTTCCGAAAAACCAATAAAACGCCCACCCGGAACAATATATAAAGCTAAACGAACCGTTCACTGGGTACTTATCCGTACGAAAATCCCTATTGATTTACCTGTTTTTACAAGGAAATAAAATGTGAAAAAAATATTTCTACATCCCATGGCCTTTCCCAACCATTTAAATTTTCTCTTACAGGTCTAACACTTCCGAAAAACCAATACAACGCCCACCCGGAACAATATATAAAGCTAAACGAACCATTCACTGGGCACTTATCAGTACGAAAATCCCTATTGATTTACCTGTTTTTACAAGGAAATAAAATGTGAAAAAAATATTTCTACATCCCATGGCCATTCCCAACCATTTAAATTTTTCTCTTACAGGTCTAACACTTCCGAAAAACCAATACAACGCCCACCCGGAACAATATATAAAGCTAAACGAACCGTTCACTGGGTACTTATCCGTACGAAAATCCCTATTGATTTACCTGTTTTTACAAGGAAATAAAATGTGGAAAAAATATTTCTACATCCCATGGCCTTTCCCAACCATTTAAATTTTTCTCTTACAGGTCTAACACTTCTGAAAAACCAATACAACGCCCACCCGGAACAATATATAAAGCTAAACGAACCGTTCACTGGGCACTTATCCGTACGAAAATCCCTATTGATTTACCTGTTTTACAAGGAAATAAAATGTGAAAAAAATATTTCTACATCCCATGGCCTTTCCCAACCATTTAAATTTTTCTCCTACAGGTCTAACACTTCTGAGAAACCAATACAATGCCCACCCGGAACAATATATAAGGCTAAACGAACCGTTCACTGGGTACTTATCCGTACGAAAATCCCTATTGATTTACCTGTTTTTACAAGGAATTAAAATGTGAAAAAAATATTTCTACATCCCATGGCCTTTCCCAACCATTTAAATTTTCTCTTACAGGTCTAACACTTCCGAAAAACCAATACAAGGCCCACCCGGAACAATATATAAAGCTAAACGAACCGTTCACTGGGCACTTATCTGTACGAAAATCCGTATTGATTTACCTGTTTTTACAAGGAAATAAAATGTGAAAAAAATATTTCTACATCCCATGGCCATTCCCAACCATTTAAATTTTTCTCTTACAGGTCTAACACTTCCGAGAAACCAATACAACGCCCACCCGGAACAATATATAAAGCTAAACGAACCGTTCACTGGGTACTTATCCGTACGAAAATCCCTATTGATTTACCTGTTTTTACAAGGAAATAAAATGTGAAAAAAATATTTCTACATCCCATGGCCTTTCCCAACCATTTAAATTTTTCTCTTACAGGTCTAACACTTCCGAAAAACCAATACAACGCCCACCCGGAACAATATATAAAGCTAAACGAACCGTTCACTGGGCACTTATCTGTACGAAAATCCCTATTGATTTACCTGTTTTTACAAGGAAATAAAATGTGAAAAAAATATTTCTACATCCCATGGCCATTCCCAACCATTTAAATTTTTCTCTTACAGGTCTAACACTTCCGAAAAACCAATACAACGCCTACCGGAAACAATATATAAAGCTAAACGAACCGTTCACTGGGTACTTATCCGTACGAAAATCCCTATTGATTTACCTGTTTTTACAAGGAAATAAAATGTGGAAAAAATATTTCTACATCCCATGGCCTTTCCCAACCATTTAAATTTTTCTCTTACAGGTCTAACACTTCTGAAAAACCAATACAACGCCCACCCGGAACAATATATAAAGCTAAACGAACCGTTCACTGGGCACTTATCCGTACGAAAATCCCTATTGATTTACCTGTTTTTACAAGTAAATAAAGTGTGAAAAAAATATTTCTACATCCAATGGCCTTTCCCAACCATTTAAATTTTTCTCTTACAGGTCTAACACTTCTGAGAAACCAATACAATGCCCACCCGGAACAATATATAAGGCTAAACGAACCGTTCACAGGGTACTTATCCGTACGAAAATCCCTATTGATTTACCTGTTTTTACAAGGAATTAAAATGTGAAAAAAATATTTCTACATCCCATGGCCTTTCCCAACCATTTAAATTTTTCTCTTACAGGTCTAACACTACCGAAAAACCAATACAACGCCCACCCGGAACAATATATAAAGCTAAACGAACCGTTCACTGGGTACTTATCCGTACGAAAATCCCTATTGATTTACCTGTTTTTACAAGGAAATAAAATGTGAAAAAAATATTTCTACATCCCATGGCCTTTCCCAACCATTTAAATTTTCTCTTACAGGTCTAACACTTCCGAAAAACCAATACAACGCCCACCCGGAACAATATATAAAGCTAAACGAAACGTTCACTGGGCACTTATCTGTACGAAAATCCCTATTGATTTACCAGTTTTTACAAGGAAATAAAATGTGAAAAAAATATTTCTACATCCCATGGCCATTCCCAACCATTTAAATTTTTCTCTTACAGGTCTAACACTTCCGAAAAACCAATACAACGCCCACCCGGAACAATATATAAAACTAAACGAACCGTTCACTGGGCACTTATCTGTACGAAAATCCCTATTGATTTACCTGTTTTTACAAGGAAATAAAATGTGAAAAAAATATTTCTACATCCCATGGCCTTTCCCAACCATTTAAATTTTTCTCTAACAGGTCTAACACTTCCGAAAAACCAATACAACGCCCACCCGGAACAATATATAAAGCTAAACGAACCGTTCACTGGGCAATTATCCGTACGAAAATCCCTATTGATTTACCTGTTTTTACAAGGAAATAAAATGTGGAAAAAATATTTCTACATCCCATGGCCTTTCCCAACCATTTAAATTTTTCTCTTACAGGTCTAACACTTCCGAAAAACCAATACAACGCACACCCGGAACAATATATAAAGCTAAACGAACCGTTCACTGGGCACTTATCTGTACGAAAATTCCTATTGATTTACCTGTTTTTACAAGGAAATAAAATGTGAAAAAAATATTTCTACATCCCATGGCCATTCCCAACCATTTAAATTTTTCTCTTACAGGTCTAACACTTCCGAAAAACCAATACAACGCCCACCCGGAACAATATATAAAGCTAAACGAAACGTTCACTGGGTAGTTACACGTACGAAAATCCCTATTGATTTACCTGTTTTTACAAGGAAATAAAATGTGAAAAATATATTTCTACATCCCATGGCCTTTCCCAACCATTTAAATTTTTCTCTTACAGGTCTAACACTTCTGAAAAACCAATACAACGCCCACCCGGAACAATATATAAAGCTAAACGAACCGTTCACTGGGCACTTATCCGTACAAAAATCCCTATTGTTTTACGAGTTTTTAAAAGGAAATAAAATGTGAAAAAAATATTTCTACATCCCATGGCCTTTCCCAACCATTTAAATTTTTCTCTTACAGGTCTAACACTTCCGAAAAACCAATACAACGCCCACCCGGAACAATATATAAAGCTAAACGTACCGTTCCCTGGGCACTTATCCGTACGAAAATCCCTATTGATTTACCTGTTTTTACAAGGAAATAAAATGTGAAAAAAATATTTCTACATCCCATGGCCTTTCCCAACCATTTAAATTTTTGTCTTACATGTCTAACACTTCCGAAAAACCAATACAACGCCCACCCGGAACAATATATAAAGCTAAACGAACCGTTCACTGGGCACTTACCTGTACGAAAATCCCTATTGATTTACCTGTTTTTACAAGGAAATAAAATGTGAAAAAAATATTTCTACATCCCATGGCCATTCCCAACCATTTAAATTTTTCTCTTACAGGTCTAACACTTCCGAAAAACCAATACAACGCCCACCCGGAACAATATATAAAGCTAAACGAACCGTTCACTGGGCACTTATCCGTACGAAAATCCCTATTGATTTACCTGTTTTTACAAGGAAATAAAATGTGAAAAAAATATTTCTACATCCCATGGCCATTCCCAACCATTTAAATTTTTCTCTTACAGGTCTAACACTTCCGAAAAACCAATACAACGCCCACCCGGAACAATATATAAAACTAAACGAACCGTTCACTGGGCACTTATCTGTACGAAAATCCCTATTGATTTACCTGTTTTTACAAGGAAATAAAATGTGAAAAAAATATTTATACATTCCATGGCCTTTCCCAACCATTTAAATTTTTCTCTAACAGGTCTAACACTTCCGAAAAACCAATACAACGCCCACCCGGAACAATATATAAAGCTAAACGAACCGTTCACTGGGCACTTATTCGTACGAAAATCCCTATTGATTTACCTGTTTTTACAAGGAAATAAAATGTGAAAAAAATATTTCTACATCCCATGGCCTTTCCCAACCATTTAAATTTTTCTCTTACAGGTCTAACACTTCCGAAAAACCAATACAACGCCCACCCGGAACAATATATAAAGCTAAACGAACCGTTCACTGGGCACTTATCCGTACGAAAATCCCTATTGTTTTACCTGTTTTTACAAGGAAATAAAATGTGAAAAAAATATTTCTACATCCCATGGCCTTTCCCAACCATTTAAATTTTTCTCTTACAGGTCTAACACTTCCGAAAAACCAATACAACACCCACCTGGAACAATATATAAAGCTAAACGAACCGTTCCCTGGGTAGTTACATGTACGAAAATCCCTATTGATTTACCTGTTTTTACAAGGAAATAAAATGTGAAAAAAATATTTCTACATCCCATGGCCTTTCCCAACCATTTAAATTTTTCTCTTACAGGTCTAACACTTCCGAAAAACCAATACAACGCCCACCCGGAACAATATATAAAGCTAAACGAACCGTTCACTGGGCACTTATCCGTACGAAAATCCCTATTGTTTTACCTGTTTTTACAAGGAAATAAAATGTGAAAAAAATATTTCTACATCCCATGGCCTTTCCCAACCATTTAAATTTTTCTCTTACAGGTCTAACACTTCCGAAAAACCAATACAACACCCACCTGGAACAATATATAAAGCTAAACGAACCGTTCACTGGGTAGTTACATGTACGAAAATCCCTATTGATTTACCTGTTTTTACAAGGAAATAAAATGTGAAAAATATATTTCTACATCCCATGGCCTTTCCCAACCATTTAAATTTTTCTCTTACAGGTCTAACACTTCTGAAAAACCAATACAACGCCCACCCGGAACAATATATAAAGCTAAACGAACCGTTCACTGGGCACTTATCCGTACAAAAATCCCTATTGTTTTACCTGTTTTTACAAGGAAATAAAATGTGAAAAAAATATTTCTACATCCCATGGCCTTTCCCAACCATTTAAATTTTTCTCTTACAGGTCTAACACTTCCGAAAAACCAATACAACACCCACCTGGAACAATATATAAAGCTAAACGAACCGTTCCCTGGGTAGTTACATGTACGAAAATCCCTATTGATTTACCTGTTTTTACAAGGAAATAAAATGTGAAAAAAATATTTCTACATCCCATGGCCTTTCCCAACCATTTAAATTTTTCTCTTACAGGTCTAACACTTCCGAAAAACCAATACAACGCCCACCCGGAACAATATATAAAGCTAAACGAACCGTTCACTGGGCACTTATCCGTACGAAAATCCCTATTGTTTTACCTGTTTTTACAAGGAAATAAAATGTGAAAAAAATATTTCTACATCCCATGGCCTTTCCCAACCATTTAAATTTTTCTCTTACAGGTCTAACACTTCCGAAAAACCAATACAACACCCACCTGGAACAATATATAAAGCTAAACGAACCGTTCACTGGGTAGTTACATGTACGAAAATCCCTATTGATTTACCTGTTTTTACAAGGAAATAAAATGTGAAAAATATATTTCTACATCCCATGGCCTTTCCCAACCATTTAAATTTTTCTCTTACAGGTCTAACACTTCTGAAAAACCAATACAACGCCCACCCGGAACAATATATAAAGCTAAACGAACCGTTCACTGGGCACTTATCCGTACAAAAATCCCTATTGTTTTACCTGTTTTTACAAGGAAATAAAATGTGAAAAAAATATTTCTACATCCCATGGCCTTTCCCAACCATTTAAAATTTTCTCTTACAGGCCTAACACTTCCGAAAAACCAATACAACACCCACCTGGAACAATATATAAAGCTAAACGAACCGTTCAATGGGCACTTATCCTTACGAAAATCCCTATTGATTTACCTGTTTTTACAAGGAAATAAAATGTGAAAAAAATATTTCTACATCCCATGGCCTTTCCCAACCATTTAAATTTTTCTCTTACAGGTCTAATACTTCCGTAAAACCAATACAACGCCCACCCGGAACAATATATAAAGCTAAACGAACCGTTCACTGGGTAGTTACACGTACGAAAATCCCTATTGATTTACCTGTTTTTACAAGGAAATAAAATGTGAAAAAAATATTTCTACATCCCATGGCCTTTCCCAACCATTTAAATTTTTCTCTTACAGGTCTAACACTTCCGAAAAACCAATACAACGCCCACCCGGAACAATATATAAAGCTAAACGAACCGTTCACTGGGCACTTATCCGTACGAAAATCCCTATTGATTTACCTGTTTTTACAAGGAAATAAAATGTGAAAAAAATATTTCTACATCCCATGGCCTTTCCCAACTATTTAAATTTTTGTCTTACATGTCTAACACTTCCGAAAAACCAATACAACGCCCACCCGGAACAATATATAAAGCTAAACGAACCGTTCACTGGGCACTTATCTGTACGAAATACCCTATTGATTTACCTGTTTTTACAAGGAAATAAAATGTGAAAAAAATATTTCTACATCCCATGGCCATTCCCAACCATTTAAAATTTTCTCTTACAGGTCTAACACTTCCGAAAAAACAATACAACGCCCACCCGGAACAATATATAAAGCTAAACGAACCGTTCACTGGGTACTTATACGTACGAAAATTCCTATTGATTTACCTGTTTTTACAGGGAAATAAAATGTGAAAAAAATATTTCTACATCCCATGGCCTTTCCCAACCATTTAAATTTTTCTCTTACAGGTCTAACACTTCGGAAAAACCAATACAACGCCTACCGGGAACAATATATAAAGCTAAACGAACCGTTCACTGGGCACTTATCCGTACGAAAATCCCTATTGATTTACCTGTTTTTACAAGGAAATAAAATGTGAAAAAAATATTTCTACATACCATGGCCTTTCCCAACCATTTAAATTTTTCTCTTACAGGTCTAACACTTCCGAAAAACAAATACAACACCCAACCGGAACAATATATAAAGCTAAACGAACCGTTCACTGGGAACTTATCCGTAAGAAAATCCCTATTGATTTATCTGTTTTTACAAGGAAGTAAAATGTGAAAAAAATATTTCTACATCCCATGGCCTTTCCCAACCATTTAAATTTTTCTCTTACAGGTCTAACACTTCCGAAAAACCAATACAACGCCCACCCGGAACAATATATAAAGCTAAACGAACTGTTCACTGGGTACTTATCCGTACGAAAATCCCTATTGATTTACCTGTTTTTACAAGGAAATAAAATGTGGAAAAAAAATTTCTACATCCCATGGCCTTTCCCAACCATTTAAATTTTTCTCTTACACGTCTAACACTTCCGAAAAACCAATACAACGCCCACCCGGAACAATATATAAAGCTAAACGAACCGTTCACTGGGCACTTATCCGTACGAAAATCCCTATTGTTTTACCTGTTTTTACAAGGAAATAAAATGTGAAAAAAATATTTCTACATCCCATGGCCTTTCCCAACCATTTAAATTTTTCTCTTACAGGTCTAACACTTCCGAAAATCCAATACAACACCCACCTGGAACAATATATAAAGCTAAACGAACCGTTCACTGGGTACTTATCCTTACGAAAATCCCTATTGATTTACCTGTTTTTACAACGAAATAAAATGTGGAAAAAATATTTCTACATCCCATGGCCTTTCCCAACCATTTAAATTTTTCTCTTACAGGTCTAACACTTCCGAAAAACCCATACAACGCACACCCAGAACAATATATAAAGCTAAACGAACCGTTCACTGGGCACTTATCTGTACCAAAATCCCTATTGATTTACCTGTTTTTACAAGGAAATAAAATGTGAAAAAAATATTTCTACATCCCATGGCCATTCCCAACCATTTAATTTTTTCTCTTACAGGTCTAACACTTCCGAAAAACCAATACAACGCCCACCCGGAACAATATATAAAGCTAAACGAACCGTTCACTGGGTAGTTACATGTACGAAAATCCCTATTGATTTACCTGTTTTTACAAGGAAATAAAATGTGAAAAATATATTTCTACATCCCATGGCCTTTCCCAACCATTTAAATTTTTCTCTTACAGGTCTAACACTTCTGAAAAACCAATACAACGCCCACCCGGAACAATATATAAAGCTAAACGAACCGTTCACTGGGCACTTATCCGTACAAAAATCCCTATTGTTTTACCTGTTTTTACAAGGAAATAAAATGTGAAAAAAATATTTCTATATCCCATGGCCTTTCCCAACCACTTAAAATTTTCTCTTACAGGCCTAACACTTCCGAAAAAACAATACAACACCCACCTGGAACAATATATAAAGCTAAACGAACCGTTCAATGGGCACTTATCCTTACGAACATCCCTATTGATTTACCTGTTTTTACAAGGAAATAAAATGTGAAAAAAATATTTCTACATCCCATGGCCTTTCCCAACCATTTAAATTTTTCTCTTACAGGTCTAACACTTCTGAAAAACCAATACAACGCCCACCCGGAACAATATATAAAGCTAAACGAACCGTTCCCTGGGTAGTTACATGTACGAAAATCCCTATTGATTTACCTGTTTTTACAAGGAAATAAAATGTGAAAAAAATATTTCTACATCCCATGGCCTTTCCCAACCATTTAAATTTTTCTCTTACAGGTCTAACACTTCCGAAAAACCAATACAACGCCCACCCGGAACAATATATAAAGCTAAACGAACCGTTCACTGGGCACTTATCCGTACGAAAATCCCTATTGTTTTACCTGTTTTTACAAGGAAATAAAATGTGAAAAAAATATTTCTACATCCCATGGCCTTTCCCAACCATTTAAATTTTTCTCTTACAGGTCTAACACTTCCGAAAAACCAATACAACACCCACCTGGAACAATATATAAAGCTAAACGAACCGTTCACTGGGTAGTTACATGTACGAAAATCCCTATTGATTTACCTGTTTTTACAAGGAAATAAAATGTGAAAAATATATTTCTACATCCCATGGCCTTTCCCAACCATTTAAATTTTTCTCTTACAGGTCTAACACTTCTGAAAAACCAATACAACGCCCACCCGGAACAATATATAAAGCTAAACGAACCGTTCACTGGGCACTTATCCGTACAAAAATCCCTATTGTTTTACCTGTTTTTACAAGGAAATAAAATGTGAAAAAAATATTTCTACATCCCATGGCCTTTCCCAACCATTTAAAATTTTCTCTTACAGGCCTAACACTTCCGAAAAACCAATACAACACCCACCTGGAACAATATATAAAGCTAAACGAACCGTTCAATGGGCACTTATCCTTACGAAAATCCCTATTGATTTACCTGTTTTTACAAGGAAATAAAATGTGAAAAAAATATTTCTACATCCCATGGCCTTTCCCAACCATTTAAATTTTTCTCTTACAGGTCTAATACTTCCGTAAAACCAATACAACGCCCACCCGGAACAATATATAAAGCTAAACGAACCGTTCACTGGGTAGTTACACGTACGAAAATCCCTATTGATTTACCTGTTTTTACAAGGAAATAAAATGTGAAAAAAATATTTCTACATCCCATGGCCTTTCCCAACCATTTAAATTTTTCTCTTACAGGTCTAACACTTCCGAAAAACCAATACAACGCCCACCCGGAACAATATATAAAGCTAAACGAACCGTTCACTGGGCACTTATCCGTACGAAAATCCCTATTGATTTACCTGTTTTTACAAGGAAATAAAATGTGAAAAAAATATTTCTACATCCCATGGCCTTTCCCAACTATTTAAATTTTTGTCTTACATGTCTAACACTTCCGAAAAACCAATACAACGCCCACCCGGAACAATATATAAAGCTAAACGAACCGTTCACTGGGCACTTATCTGTACGAAATACCCTATTGATTTACCTGTTTTTACAAGGAAATAAAATGTGAAAAAAATATTTCTACATCCCATGGCCATTCCCAACCATTTAAAATTTTCTCTTACAGGTCTAACACTTCCGAAAAAACAATACAACGCCCACCCGGAACAATATATAAAGCTAAACGAACCGTTCACTGGGTACTTATACGTACGAAAATTCCTATTGATTTACCTGTTTTTACAGGGAAATAAAATGTGAAAAAAATATTTCTACATCCCATGGCCTTTCCCAACCATTTAAATTTTTCTCTTACAGGTCTAACACTTCGGAAAAACCAATACAACGCCTACCGGGAACAATATATAAAGCTAAACGAACCGTTCACTGGGCACTTATCCGTACGAAAATCCCTATTGATTTACCTGTTTTTACAAGGAAATAAAATGTGAAAAAAATATTTCTACATACCATGGCCTTTCCCAACCATTTAAATTTTTCTCTTACAGGTCTAACACTTCCGAAAAACAAATACAACACCCAACCGGAACAATATATAAAGCTAAACGAACCGTTCACTGGGAACTTATCCGTAAGAAAATCCCTATTGATTTATCTGTTTTTACAAGGAAGTAAAATGTGAAAAAAATATTTCTACATCCCATGGCCTTTCCCAACCATTTAAATTTTTCTCTTACAGGTCTAACACTTCCGAAAAACCAATACAACGCCCACCCGGAACAATATATAAAGCTAAACGAACTGTTCACTGGGTACTTATCCGTACGAAAATCCCTATTGATTTACCTGTTTTTACAAGGAAATAAAATGTGGAAAAAAAATTTCTACATCCCATGGCCTTTCCCAACCATTTAAATTTTTCTCTTACACGTCTAACACTTCCGAAAAACCAATACAACGCCCACCCGGAACAATATATAAAGCTAAACGAACCGTTCACTGGGCACTTATCCGTACGAAAATCCCTATTGTTTTACCTGTTTTTACAAGGAAATAAAATGTGAAAAAAATATTTCTACATCCCATGGCCTTTCCCAACCATTTAAATTTTTCTCTTACAGGTCTAACACTTCCGAAAATCCAATACAACACCCACCTGGAACAATATATAAAGCTAAACGAACCGTTCACTGGGTACTTATCCTTACGAAAATCCCTATTGATTTACCTGTTTTTACAACGAAATAAAATGTGGAAAAAATATTTCTACATCCCATGGCCTTTCCCAACCATTTAAATTTTTCTCTTACAGGTCTAACACTTCCGAAAAACCCATACAACGCACACCCAGAACAATATATAAAGCTAAACGAACCGTTCACTGGGCACTTATCTGTACCAAAATCCCTATTGATTTACCTGTTTTTACAAGGAAATAAAATGTGAAAAAAATATTTCTACATCCCATGGCCATTCCCAACCATTTAATTTTTTCTCTTACAGGTCTAACACTTCCGAAAAACCAATACAACGCCCACCCGGAACAATATATAAAGCTAAACGAACCGTTCACTGGGTAGTTACATGTACGAAAATCCCTATTGATTTACCTGTTTTTACAAGGAAATAAAATGTGAAAAATATATTTCTACATCCCATGGCCTTTCCCAACCATTTAAATTTTTCTCTTACAGGTCTAACACTTCTGAAAAACCAATACAACGCCCACCCGGAACAATATATAAAGCTAAACGAACCGTTCACTGGGCACTTATCCGTACAAAAATCCCTATTGTTTTACCTGTTTTTACAAGGAAATAAAATGTGAAAAAAATATTTCTATATCCCATGGCCTTTCCCAACCACTTAAAATTTTCTCTTACAGGCCTAACACTTCCGAAAAAACAATACAACACCCACCTGGAACAATATATAAAGCTAAACGAACCGTTCAATGGGCACTTATCCTTACGAACATCCCTATTGATTTACCTGTTTTTACAAGGAAATAAAATGTGAAAAAAATATTTCTACATCCCATGGCCTTTCCCAACCATTTAAATTTTTCTCTTACAGGTCTAACACTTCTGAAAAACCAATACAACGCCCACCCGGAACAATATATAAAGCTAAACGAACCGTTCTCTGGGTAGTTACACGTACGAAAATCCCTATTGATTTACCTGTTTTTACAAGGAAATAAAATGTGAAAAAAATATTTCTACATCCCATGGCCTTTCCCAACCATTTAAATTTTTCTCTTACAGGTCTAACACTTCCGAAAAACCAATACAACGCCCACCCGGAACAATATATAAAGCTAAACGAACCGTTCACTGGGCACTTATCTGTACGAAAATCCCTATTGATTTACCTGTTTTTACAAGGAAATAAAATGTGAAAAAAATATTTCTACATCCCATGGCCATTCCCAACCATTTAAACTTTTCTCTTACAGGTCTAACACTTCCGAAAAAACAATACAACGCCCACCTGGAACAATATATAAAGCTAAACGAACTGTTCACTGGGTACTTATCCGTACGAAAATCCCTATTGATTTACCTGTTTTTACAAGGAAATAAAATGTGGAAAAAATATTTCTACATCCCATGGCCTTTCCCAACCATTTAAATTTTTCTCTTACAGGTCTAACACTTCCGAAAAACCAATACAACGCCCACCCGGAACAATATATAAAGCTAAACGAACCGTTCACTGGGCACTTATCCGTACGAAAATCCCTATTGATTTACCTGTTTTTACAAGGAAATAAAATGTGAAAAAAATATTTCTACATCCCATGGCCTTTCCCAACCATTAAAATTTTTCTCTTACAGGTCTAACACTTCCGAAAAACCAATACAACGCCCACCCGGAACAATATATAAAGCTAAACGAACCGTTCACTGGGCACTTATCTGTACGAAAATCCCTATTGATTTACCTGTTTTTACAAGGAAATAAAATGTGAAAAAAATATTTCTACATCCCATGGCCATTCCCAACCATTTAAAATTTTCTCTTACAGGTCTAACACTTCCGAAAAAACAATACAACGCCCACCCGGAACAATATATAAAGCAAAACGAACCGTTCACTGGGTACTTATACGTACGAAAATTCCTATTGATTTACCTGTTTTTACAGGGAAATAAAATGTGAAAAAAATATTTCTACATCCCATGGCCTTTCCCAACCATTTAAATTTTTCTCTTACAGGTCTAACACTTCGGAAAAACCAATACAACGCCTACCGGGAACAATATATAAAGCTAAACGAACCGTTCACTGGGCACTTATCCGTACGAAAATCCCTATTGATTTACCTGTTTTTACAAGGAAATAAAATGTGAAAAAAATATTTCTACATCCCATGGCCTTTCCCAACCATTTAAATTTTTCTCTTACAGGTCTAACACTTCCGAAAAACCAATACAACGCCCACCCGGAACAATATATAAAGTTAAACGAACCGTTCACTGGGCACCTATCTGTACGAAAATCCCTATTGATTTACCTGTTTTTACAAGGAAATAAAATGTGATAAAAATATTTCTACATCCCATGGCCTTTCCCAACCATTTAAATTTTTCTCTTACAGGTCTAACACTTCCGAAAAACCAATACAACACCCACCTGGAACAATATATAAAGCTAAACGAACCGTTCACTGGGCACTTATCCTTACGAAAATCCCTATTGATTTACCTGTATTTACAAGGAAATAAAATGTGAAAAAAATATTTCTACATCCCATGGCCTTTCCCAACCATTTAAATTTTTCTCTTACAGGTCTAACACTTCCGAAAAACCAATACAACGCCCACCCGGAACAATATATAAAGCTAAACGAACCGTTTACTGGGTACTTACACGTACGAAAATCCCTATTGATTTACCTGTTTTTACAAGGAAATAAAATGTGAAAAATATATTTCTACATCCCATGGCCTTTCCCAACCATTTAAATTTTTCTCTTACAGGTCTAACACTTCTGAAAAACCAATACAACGCCCACCCGGAACAATATATAAAGCTAAACGAACCGTTCACTGGGCACTTATCCGTACAAAAATCCCTATTGTTTTACCTGTTTTTACAAGGAAATAAAATGTGAAAAAAATATTTCTATATCCCATGGCCTTTCCCAACCACTTAAACTTTTCTCTTACAGGCCTAACACTTCCGAAAAACCAATACAACACCCACCTGGAACAATATATAAAGCTAAACGAACCGTTCAATGGGCACTTATCCTTACGAACATCCCTATTGATTTACCTGTTTTTACAAGGAAATAAAATGTGAAAAAAATATTTCTACATCCCATGGCCTTTCCCAACCATTTAAATTTTTCTCTTACAGGTCTAACACTTCTGAAAAACCAATACAACGCCCACCCGGAACAATATATAAAGCTAAACGAACCGTTCTCTGGGTAGTTACACGTACGAAAATCCCTATTGATTTACCTGTTTTTACAAGGAAATAAAATGTGAAAAAAATATTTCTACATCCCATGGCCTTTCCCAACCATTTAAATTTTTCTCTTACAGGTCTAACACTTCCAAAAAACCAATACAACGCCCACCCGGAACAATATATAAAGCTAAACGAACCGTTCACTGGGCACTTATCTGTACGAAAATCCCTATTGATTTACCTGTTTTTACAAGGAAATAAAATGTGAAAAAAATATTTCTACATCCCATGGCCATTCCCAACCATTTAAACTTTTCTCTTACAGGTCTAACACTTCCGAAAAAACAATACAACGCCCACCTGGAACAATATATAAAGCTAAACGAACTGTTCACTGGGTACTTATCCGTACGAAAATCCCTATTGATTTACCTGTTTTTACAAGGAAATAAAATGTGGAAAAAATATTTCTACATCCCATGGCCTTTCCCAACCATTTAAATTTTTCTCTTACAGGTCTAACATTTCCGAAAAACCAATACAACGCCCACCCGGAACAATATATAAAGCTAAACGAACCGTTCACTGGGCACTTATCCGTACGAAAATCCCTATTGTTTTACCTGTTTTTACAAGGAAATAAAATGTGAAAAAATATTTCTACATCCCATGGCCTTTCCCAACCATTTAAATTTTTCTCTTACAGGTCTAACACTTCCGAAAATCCAATACAACACCCACCTGGAACAATATATAAAGCTAAACGAACCGTTCACTGGGCACTTATCCTTACGAAAATCCCTATTGATTTACCTGTATTTACAAGGAAATAAAATGTGAAAAAAATATTTCTACATCCCATGGCCTTTCCCAACCATTTAAATTTTTCTCTTACAGGTCTAACACTTCCGAAAAACCAATACAACGCCCACCCGGAACAATATATAAAGCTAAACGAACCGTTCACTGGGTAGTTACATGTACGAAAATCACTATTGATTTACCTGTTTTTACAAGGAAATAAAATGTGAAAAATATATTTCTACATCCCATGGCCTTTCCCAACCATTTAAATTTTTCTCTTACAGGTCTAACACTTCTGAAAAACCAATACAACGCCCACCCGGAACAATATATAAAGCTAAACGAACCGTTCACTGGGCACTTATCCGTACAAAAATCCCTATTGTTTTACCTGTTTTTACAAGGAAATAAAATGTGAAAAAAATATTTCTACATCCCATGGCCTTTCCCAACCATTTAAAATTTTCTCTTACAGGCCTAACACTTCCGAAAAACCAATACAACACCCACCTGGAACAATATATAAAGCTAAACGAACCGTTCAATGGGCACTTATCCTTACAAAAAGCCCTATTGATTTACCTGTTTTTACAAGGAAATAAAATGTGAAAAAAATATTTCTACATCCCATGGCCTTTCCCAACCATTTAAATTTTTCTCTTACAGGCCTAACACTTCTGAAAAACCAATACAACACCCACCCGGAACAATATATAAAGCTAAACGAACCGTTCTCTGGGTAGTTACACGTACGAAAATCCCTATTGATTTACGTGTTTTTACAAGGAAATAAAATGTGAAAAAAATATTTCTACATCCCATGGCCTTTCCCAACCATTTAAATTTTTCTCTTACAGGTCTAACACTTCCGAAAAACCAATACAACGCCCACCCGGAACAATATATAAAGCTAAACGAACCGTTCACTGGGCACTTATCCGTACGAAAATCCCTATTGATTTACCTGTTTTTACAAGGAAATAAAATGTGAAAAAAATATTTCTACATCCCATGGCCTTTCCCAACCATTAAAATTTTTCTCTTACAGGTCTAACACTTCCGAAAAACCAATACAACGCCCACCCGGAACAATATATAAAGCTAAACGAACCGTTCACTGGGCACTTATCTGTACGAAAATCCCTATTGATTTACCTGTTTTTACAAGGAAATAAAATGTGAAAAAAATATTTCTACATCCCATGGCCTTTCCCAACCATTTAAATTTTTCTCTTACAGGTCTAACACTTCCGAAAAACCAATACAACGCCCACCCGGAACAATATATAAAGCTAAACGAACCGTTTACTGGGTACTTACACGTACGAAAATCCCTATTGATTTACCTGTTTTTACAAGGAAATAAAATGTGAAAAATATATTTCTACATCCCATGGCCTTTCCCAACCATTTAAATTTTTCTCTTACAGGTCTAACACTTCTGAAAAACCAATACAACGCCCACCCGGAACAATATATAAAGCTAAACGAACCGTTCACTGGGCACTTATCCGTACAAAAATCCCTATTGTTTTACCTGTTTTTACAAGGAAATAAAATGTGAAAAAAATATTTCTATATCCCATGGCCTTTCCCAACCACTTAAAATTTTCTCTTACAGGCCTAACACTTCCGAAAAACCAATACAACACCCACCTGGAACAATATATAAAGCTAAACGAACCGTTCAATGGGCACTTATCCTTACGAACATCCCTATTGATTTACCTGTTTTTACAAGGAAATAAAATGTGAAAAAAATATTTCTACATCCCATGGCCTTTCCCAACCATTTAAATTTTTCTCTTACAGGTCTAACACTTCTGAAAAACCAATACAACGCCCACCCGGAACAATATATAAAGCTAAACGAACCGTTCTCTGGGTAGTTACACGTACGCAAATCCCTATTGATTTACCTGTTTTTACAAGGAAATAAAATGTGAAAAAAATATTTCTACATCCCATGGCCATTCCCAACCATTTAAACTTTTCTCTTACAGGTCTAACACTTCCGAAAAAACAATACAACGCCCACCTGGAACAATATATAAAGCTAAACGAACTGTTCACTGGGTACTTATCCGTACGAAAATCCCTATTGATTTACCTGTTTTTACAAGGAAATAAAATGTGGAAAAAATATTTCTACATCCCATGGCCTTTCCCAACCATTTAAATTTTTCTCTTACAGGTCTAACACTTCCGAAAAACCAATACAACGCCCACCCGGAACAATATATAAAGCTAAACGAACCGTTCACTGGGCACTTATCCTTACGAAAATCCCTATTGATTTACCTGTATTTACAAGGAAATAAAATGTGAAAAAAATATTTCTACATCCCATGGCCTTTCCCAACCATTTAAATTTTTCTCTTACAGGTCTAACACTTCCGAAAAACCAATACAACGCCCACCCGGAACAATATATAAAGTTAAACGAACCGTTCACTGGGTAGTTACATGTACGAAAATCCCTATTGATTTACCTGTTTTTACAAGGAAATAAAATGTGAAAAATATATTTCTACATCCCATGGCCTTTCCCAACCATTTAAATTTTTCTCTTACAGGTCTAACACTTCTGAAAAACCAATACAACGCCCACCCGGAACAATATATAAAGCTAAACGAACCGTTCACTGGGCACTTATCCGTACAAAAATCCCTATTGTTTTACCTGTTTTTACAAGGAAATAAAATGTGAAAAAAATATTTCTACATCCCATGGCCTTTCCCAACCATTTAAAATTTTCTCTTACAGGCCTAACACTTCCGAAAAACCAATACAACACCCACCTGGAACAATATATAAAGCTAAACGAACCGTTCAATGGGCACTTATCCTTACAAAAAGCCCTATTGATTTACCTGTTTTTACAAGGAAATAAAATGTGAAAAAAATATTTCTACATCCCATGGCCTTTCCCAACCATTTAAATTTTTCTCTTACAGGCCTAACACTTCTGAAAAACCAATACAACACCCACCCGGAACAATATATAAAGCTAAACGAACCGTTCTCTGGGTAGTTACACGTACGAAAATCCCTATTGATTTACCTGTTTTTACAAGGAAATAAAATGTGAAAAAAATATTTCTACATCCCATGGCCTTTCCCAACCATTTAAATTTTTCTCTTACAGGTCTAACACTTCCGAAAAACCAATACAACGCCCACCCGGAACAATATATAAAGCTAAACGAACCGTTCACTGGGCACTTATCCGTACGAAAATCCCTATTGATTTACCTGTTTTTACAAGGAAATAAAATGTGAAAAAAATATTTCTACATCCCATGGCCTTTCCCAACCATTAAAATTTTTCTCTTACAGGTCTAACACTTCCGAAAAACCAATACAACGCCCACCCGGAACAATATATAAAGCTAAACGAACCGTTCACTGGGCACTTATCTGTACGAAAATCCCTATTGATTTACCTGTTTTTACAAGGAAATAAAATGTGAAAAAAATATTTCTACATCCCATGGCCTTTCCCAACCATTTAAATTTTTCTCTTACAGGTCTAACACTTCCGAAAAACCAATACAACGCCCACCCGGAACAATATATAAAGCTAAACGAACCGTTTACTGGGTACTTACACGTACGAAAATCCCTATTGATTTACCTGTTTTTACAAGGAAATAAAATGTGGAAAAAATATTTCTACATCCCATGGCCTTTCCCAACCATTTAAATTTTTCTCTTACAGGTCTAACACTTCCGAAAAACCAATACAACGCCCACCCGGAACAATATATAAAGCTAAACGAACCGTTCACTGGGCACTTATCCGTACGAAAATCCCTATTGTTTTACCTGTTTTTACAAGGAAATAAAATGTGAAAAAAATATTTCTACATCCCATGGCCTTTCCCAACCATTTAAATTTTTCTCTTACAGGTCTAACACTTCTGAAAAACCAATACAACTCCCACCTGGAACAATATATAAAGCTAAACGAACCGTTCACTGGGTAGTTACATGTACGAAAATCCCTATTGATTTACCTGTTTTTACAAGGAAATAAAATGTGAAAAATATATTTCTACATCCCATGGCCTTTCCCAACCATTTAAATTTTTCTCTTACAGGTCTAACACTTCTGAAAAACCAATACAACGCCCACCCGGAACAATATATAAAGCTAAACGAACCGTTCACTGGGCACTTATCCGTACGAAAATCCCTATTGTTTTACCTGTTTTTACAAGGAAATAAAATGTGAAAAAAATATTTCTACATCCCATGGCCTTTCCCAACCATTTAAAATTTTCTCTTACAGGCCTAACACTTCCGAAAAACCAATACAACACCCACCTGGAACAATATATAAAGCTAAACGAACCGTTCAATGGGCACTTATCCTTACGAAAATCCCTATTGATTTACCTGTTTTTACAAGGAAATAAAATGTGAAAAAAATATTTCTACATCCCATGGCCTTTCCCAACCATTTAAATTTTTCTCTTACAGGTCTAATACTTCCGTAAAACCAATACAACGCCCACCCGGAACAATATATAAAGCTAAACGAACCGTTCACTGGGTAGTTACACGTACGAAAATCCCTATTGATTTACCTGTTTTTACAAGGAAATAAAATGTGAAAAAAATATTTCTACATCCCATGGCCTTTCCCAACCATTTAAATTTTTCTCTTACAGGTCTAACACTTCCGAAAAACCAATACAACGCCCACCCGGAACAATATATAAAGCTAAACGAACCGTTCACTGGGCACTTATCCGTACGAAAATCCCTATTGATTTACCTGTTTTTACAAGGAAATAAAATGTGAAAAAAATATTTCTACATCCCATGGCCTTTCCCAACCATTTAAATTTTTGTCTTACATGTCTAACACTTCCGAAAAACCAATACAACGCCCACCCGGAACAATATATAAAGCTAAACGAACCGTTCACTGGGCACTTATCTGTACGAAATACCCTATTGATTTACCTGTTTTTACAAGGAAATAAAATGTGAAAAAAATATTTCTACATCCCATGGCCATTCCCAACCATTTAAAATTTTCTCTTACAGGTCTAACACTTCCGAAAAAACAATACAACGCCCACCCGGAACAATATATAAAGCTAAACGAAACGTTCACTGGGTACTTATACGTACGAAAATTCCTATTGATTTACCTGTTTTTACAGGGAAATAAAATGTGAAAAAAATATTTCTACATCCCATGGCCTTTCCCAACCATTTAAATTTTTCTCTTACAGGTCTAACACTTCGGAAAAACCAATACAACGCCTACCGGGAACAATATATAAAGCTAAACGAACCGTTCACTGGGCACTTATCCGTACGAAAATCCCTATTGATTTACCTGTTTTTACAAGGAAATAAAATGTGAAAAAAATATTTCTACATACCATGGCCTTTCCCAACCATTTAAATTTTTCTCTTACAGGTCTAACACTTCCGAAAAACAAATACAACACCCAACCGGAACAATATATAAAGCTAAACAAACCGTTCACTGGGAACTTATCCGTAAGAAAATCCCTATTGATTTATCTGTTTTTACAAGGAAGTAAAATGTGAAAAAAATATTTCTACATCCCATGGCCTTTCCCAACCATTTAAATTTTTCTCTTACAGGTCTAACACTTCCGAAAAACCAATACAACGCCCACCCGGAACAATATATAAAGCTTAACGAACTGTTCACTGGGTACTTATCCGTACGAAAATCCCTATTGATTTACCTGTTTTTACAAGGAAATAAAATGTGGAAAAAATATTTCTACATCCCATGGCCTTTCCCAACCATTTAAATTTTTCTCTTACACGTCTAACACTTCCGAAAAACCAATACAACGCCCACCCGGAACAATATATAAAGCTAAACGAACCGTTCACTGGGCACTTATCCGTACGAAAATCCCTATTGTTTTACCTGTTTTTACAAGGAAATAAAATGTGAAAAAAATATTTCTACATCCCATGGCCTTTCCCAACCATTTAAATTTTTCTCTTACAGGTCTAACACTTCCGAAAATCCAATACAACACCCACCTGGAACAATATATAAAGCTAAACGAACCGTTCACTGGGCACTTATCCTTACGAAAATCCCTATTGATTTACCTGTATTTACAAGGAAATAAAATGTGAAAAAAATATTTCTACATCCCATGGCCTTTCCCAACCATTTAAATTTTTCTCTTACAGGTCTAAAACTTCCGAAAAACCAATACAACGCCCACCCGGAACAATATATAAAGCTAAACGAACCGTTTACTGGGTACTTACACGTACGAAAATCCCTATTGATTTACCTGTTTTTACAACGAAATAAAATGTGGAAAAAATATTTCTACATCCCATGGCCTTTCCCAACCATTTAAATTTTTCTCTTACAGGTCTAACACTTCCGAAAAACCAATACAACGCACACCCAGAACAATATATAAAGCTAAACGAACCGTTCACTGGGCACTTATCTGTACCAAAATCCCTATTGATTTACCTGTTTTTACAAGGAAATAAAATGTGAAAAAAATATTTCTACATCCCATGGCCATTCCCAACCATTTAAATTTTTCTCTTACAGGTCTAACACTTCCGAAAAACCAATACAACGCCCACCCGGAACAATATATAAAGCTAAACGAACCATTCACTGGGTAGTTACATGTACGAAAATCCCTATTGATTTACCTGTTTTTACAAGGAAATAAAATGTGAAAAATATATTTCTACATCCCATGGCCTTTCCCAACCATTAAAATTTTTCTCTTACAGGTCTAACACTTCTGAAAAACCAATACAACGCCCACCCGGAACAATATATAAAGCTAAACGAACCGTTCACTGGGCACTTATCCGTACAAAAATCCCTATTGTTTTACCTGTTTTTACAAGGAAATAAAATGTGAAAAAAATATTTCTATATCCCATGGCCTTTCCCAACCACTTAAAATTTTCTCTTACAGGCCTAACACTTCCGAAAAACCAATACAACACCCACCTGGTACAATATATAAACCTAAACGAACCGTTCAATGGGCACTTATCCTTACGAAAATCCCTATTGTTTTACCTGTTTTTACAAGGAAATAAAATGTGAAAAAAATATTTCTACATCCCATGGCCTTTCCCAACCATTTAAATTTTTCTCTTACAGGTCTAACACTTCTGAAAAACCAATACAACGCCCACCCGGAACAATATATAAAGCTAAACGAACCGTTCTCTGGGTAGTTACACGTACGAAAATCCCTATTGATTTACCTGTTTTTACAAGGAAATAAAATGTGAAAAAAATATTTCTACATCCCATGGCCTTTCCCAACCATTTAAATTTTTCTCTTACAGGTCTAACACTTCCGAAAAACCAATACAACGCCCACCCGGAACAATATATAAAGCTAAACGAACCGTTCACTGGGCACTTATCTGTACGAAAATCCCTATTGATTTACCTGTTTTTACAAGGAAATAAAATGTGAAAAAAATATTTCTACATCCCATGGCCATTCCCAACCATTTAAACTTTTCTCTTACAGGTCTAACACTTCCGAAAAAACAATACAACGCCCACCTGGAACAATATATAAAGCTAAACGAACTGTTCACTGGGTACTTATCCGTACGAAAATCCCTATTGATTTACCTGTTTTTACAAGGAAATAAAATGTGGAAAAAATATTTCTACATCCCATGGCCTTTCCCAACCATTTAAATTTTTCTCTTACAGGTCTAACACTTCCGAAAAACCAATACAACGCCCACCCGGAACAATATATAAAGCTAAACGAACCGTTCACTGGGCACTTATCCGTACGAAAATCCCTATTGTTTTACCTGTTTTTACAAGGAAATAAAATGTGAAAAAAATATTTCTACATCCCATGGCCTTTCCCAACCATTTAAATTTTTCTCTTACAGGTCTAACACTTCTGAAAATCCAATACAACACCCACCTGGAACAATATATAAAGCTAAACGAACCGTTCACTGGGCACTTATCCTTACGAAAATCCCTATTGATTTACCTGTATTTACAAGGAAATAAAATGTGAAAAAAATATTTCTACATCCCATGGCCTTTCCCAACCATTTAAATTTTTCTCTTACAGGTCTAACACTTCCGAAAAACCAATACAACGCCCACCCGGAACAATATATAAAGCTAAACGAACCGTTCACTGGGTAGTTACATGTACGAAAATCCCTATTGATTTACCTGTTTTTACAAGGAAATAAAATGTGAAAAAAATATTTCTACATCCCATGGCCTTTCCCAACCATTTAAATTTTTCTCTTACAGGTCTAACACTTCCGAAAAACCAATAAAACGCCCACCCGGAACTATATATAAAGCTAAACGAACCGTTCACTGGGCACTTATCCGTACAAAAATCCCTATTGTTTTACCTGTTTTTACAAGGAAATAAAATGTGAAAAAAATATTTCTACATCCCATGGCATTTCCCAACAATTTAAATTTTTCTCTTACAGGTCTAACACTTCCGAAAAACCAATACAACGCCCACCCGGAACAATATATAAAGTTAAACGAACCGTTCACTGGGCACCTATCTGTACGAAAATCCCTATTGATTTACCTGTTTTTACAAGGAAATAAATTGTGAAAAAAATATTTCTACATCCCATGGCCTTTCCCAACCATTTAAATTTTTCTCTTACAGGTCTAACACTTCTGAAAAACCAATACAACGCCCACCCGGAACAATATATAAAGCTAAACGAACCGTTCACTGGGCACTTATCCGTACGAAAATCCTTATTGATTTACCTGTTTTTACAAGGAAATAAAATGTGAAAAAAATATTTCTACATCCCATGGCCTTTCCCAACCATTAAAATTTTTGTCTTACATGTCTAACACTTCCGAAAAACCAATACAACGCCCACCAGGAACAATATATAAAGCTAAACGAACCGTTCACTGGGCACTTATCTGTACGAAAATCCCTATTGATTTACCTGTTTTTACAAGGAAATAAAATGTGAAAAAAATATTTCTACATCCCATGGCCATTCCCAACCATTTAAAATTTTCTCTTACAGGTCTAACACTTCCGAAAAAACAATACAACGCCCACCCGGAACAATATATAAAGCAAAACGAACCGTTCACTGGGTACTTATACGTACGAAAATTCCTATTGATTTACCTGTTTTTACAGGGAAATAAAATGTGAAAAAAATATTTCTACATCCCATGGCCTTTCCCAACCATTTAAATTTTTCTCTTACAGGTCTAACACTTCCGAAAAACCAATACAACGCCCACCCGGAACAATATATAAAGCTAAACGAACCGATCACTGGGCACTTATCCGTACGAAAATCCCTATTGTTTTACCTGTTTTTACAAGGAAATAAAATGTGAAAAAAATATTTCTACATCCCATGGCCTTTCCCAACCATTTAAATTTTTCTCTTACAGGTCTAACACTTCCGAAAAACCAATACAACGCCCACCCGGAACAATATATAAAGCTAAACGAACCGTTCACTGGGTAGTTACATGTACGAAAATCCCTATTGATTTACCTGTTTTTACAAGGAAATAAAATGTGAAAAATATATTTCTACATCCCATGGCCTTTCCCAACCATTTAAATTTTTCTCTTACAGGTCTAACACTTCTGAAAAACCAATACAACGCCCACCCGGAACAATATATAAAGCTAAACGAACCGTTCACTGGGCACTTATCCGTACAAAAATCCCTATTGTTTTACCTGTTTTTACAAGGAAATAAAATGTGAAAAAAATATTTCTACATCCCATGGCCTTTCCCAACCATTTAAAATTTTCTCTTACAGGCCTAACACTTCCGAAAAACCAATACAACACCCACCTGGAACAATATATAAAGCTAAACGAACCGTTCAATGGGCACTTATCCTTACAAAAAGCCCTATTGATTTACCTGTTTTTACAAGGAAATAAAATGTGAAAAAAATATTTCTACATCCCATGGCCTTTCCCAACCATTTAAATTTTTCTCTTACAGGCCTAACACTTCTGAAAAACCAATACAACACCCACCCGGAACAATATATAAAGCTAAACGAACCGTTCTCTGGCTAGTTACACGTACGAAAATCCCTATTGATTTACCTGTTTTTCCAAGGAAATAAAATGTGAAAAAAATATTTCTACATCCCATGGCCTTTCCCAACCATTTAAATTTTTCTCTTACAGGTCTAACACTTCCGAAAAACCAATACAACGCCCACCCGGAACAATATATAAAGCTAAACGAACCGTTCACTGGGCACTTATCCGTACGAAAATCCCTATTGATTTACCTGTTTTTACAAGGAAATAAAATGTGAAAAAAATATTTCTACATCCCATGGCCTTTCCCAACCATTAAAATTTTTGTCTTACATGTCTAACACTTCCGAAAAACCAATACAACGCCCACCAGGAACAATATATAAAGCTAAACGAACCGTTCACTGGGCACTTATCTGTACGAAAATCCCTATTGATTTACCTGTTTTTACAAGGAAATAAAATGTGAAAAAAATATTTCTACATCCCATGGCCATTCCCAACCATTTAAAATTTTCTCTTACAGGTCTAACACTTCCGAAAAAACAATACAACGCCACCCGGAACAATATATAAAGCAAAACGAACCGTTCACTGGGTACTTATACGTACGAAAATTCCTATTGATTTACCTGTTTTTACAGGGAAATAAAATGTGAAAAAAATATTTCTACATCCCATGGCCTTTCCCAACCATTTAAATTTTTCTCTTACAGGTCTAACACTTCGGAAAAACCAATACAACGCCTACCGGGAACAATATATAAAGCTAAACGAACCGTTCACTGGGCACTTATCCGTACGAAAATCCCTATTGATTTACCTGTTTTTACAAGGAAATAAATTGTGAAAAAAATATTTCTACATCCCATGGCCTTTCCCAACCATTTAAATTTTTCTCTTACAGGTCTAACACTTCTGAAAAACCAATACAACGCCCACCCGGAACAATATATAAAGCTAAACGAACCGTTCACTGGGTACTTATCCGTACGAAAATCCCTATTGATTTACCTGTTTTTACAAGGAAATAAAATGTGAAAAAAATATTTCTACATCCCATGGCCTTTCCCAACCATTTAAATTTTTCTCTTACAGGTCTAACACTTCTGAAAAACCAATACAACGCCCACCCGGAACAATATATAAAGCTAAACGAACCGTTCACTGGGCACTTATCCGTACGAAAATTCCTATTGATTTACCTGTTTTTACAGGGAAATAAAATGTGAAAAAAATATTTCTACATCCCATGGCCTTTCCCAACCATTTAAATTTTTCTCTTACAGGTCTAACACTTCGGAAAAACCAATACAACGCCTACCGGGAACAATATATAAAGCTAAACGAACCGTTCACTGGGCACTTATCCGTACGAAAATCCCTATTGATTTACCTGTTTTTACAAGGATATAAAATGTGAAAATAATATTTCTACATCCCATGGCCTTTCCCAACCATTTAAATTTTTCTCTTACAGGTCTAACACTTCCGAAAAACCAATACAACGCCCACCCGGAACAATATATAAAGTTAAACGAACCGTTCACTGGGCACCTATCTGTACGAAAATCCCTATTGATTTACCTGTTTTTACAAGGAAATAAAATGTGAAAAAAATATTTCTACATCCCATGGCCTTTCCCAACCATTTAAATTTTTCTCTTACAGGTCTAACACTTCCGAAAAACCAATACAACACCCACCTGGAACAATATATAAAGCTAAACGAACCGTTCACTGGGCACTTATCCTTACGAAAATCCCTATTGATTTACCTGTATTTACAAGGAAATAAAATGTGAAAAAAATATTTCTACATCCCATGGCCTTTCCCAACCATTTAAATTTTTCTCTTACAGGTCTAACACTTCCGAAAAACCAATACAACGCCCACCCGGAACAATATATAAAGCTAAACGAACCGTTTACTGGGTACTTACACGTACGAAAATCCCTATTGATTTACCTGTTTTTACAAGGAAATAAAATGTGGAAAAAATATTTCTACATCCCATGGCCTTTCCCAACCATTTAAATTTTTCTCTTACAGGTCTAACACTTCCGAAAAACCAATACAACGCCCACCCGGAACAATATATAAAGCTAAACGAACCGTTCACTGGGCACTTATCCGTACGAAAATCCCTATTGTTTTACCTGTTTTTACAAGGAAATAAAATGTGAAAAAAATATTTCTACATCCCATGGCCTTTCCCAACCATTTAAATTTTTCTCTTACAGGTCTAACACTTCTGAAAAACCAATACAACTCCCACCTGGAACAATATATAAAGCTAAACGAACCGTTCACTGGGTAGTTACATGTACGAAAATCCCTATTGATTTACCTGTTTTTACAAGGAAATAAAATGTGAAAAATATATTTCTACATCCCATGGCCTTTCCCAACCATTTAAATTTTTCTCTTACAGGTCTAACACTTCTGAAAAACCAATACAACGCCCACCCGGAACAATATATAAAGCTAAACGAACCGTTCACTGGGCACTTATCCGTACGAAAATCCCTATTGTTTTACCTGTTTTTACAAGGAAATAAAATGTGAAAAAAATATTTCTACATCCCATGGCCTTTCCCAACCATTTAAAATTTTCTCTTACAGGCCTAACACTTCCGAAAAACCAATACAACACCCACCTGGAACAATATATAAAGCTAAACGAACCGTTCAATGGGCACTTATCCTTACGAAAATCCCTATTGATTTACCTGTTTTTACAAGGAAATAAAATGTGAAAAAAATATTTCTACATCCCATGGCCTTTCCCAACCATTTAAATTTTTCTCTTACAGGTCTAATACTTCCGTAAAACCAATACAACGCCCACCCGGAACAATATATAAAGCTAAACGAACCGTTCACTGGGTAGTTACACGTACGAAAATCCCTATTGATTTACCTGTTTTTACAAGGAAATAAAATGTGAAAAAAATATTTCTACATCCCATGGCCTTTCCCAACCATTTAAATTTTTCTCTTACAGGTCTAACACTTCCGAAAAACCAATACAACGCCCACCCGGAACAATATATAAAGCTAAACGAACCGTTCACTGGGCACTTATCCGTACGAAAATCCCTATTGATTTACCTGTTTTTACAAGGAAATAAAATGTGAAAAAAATATTTCTACATCCCATGGCCTTTCCCAACCATTTAAATTTTTGTCTTACATGTCTAACACTTCCGAAAAACCAATACAACGCCCACCCGGAACAATATATAAAGCTAAACGAACCGTTCACTGGGCACTTATCTGTACGAAATACCCTATTGATTTACCTGTTTTTACAAGGAAATAAAATGTGAAAAAAATATTTCTACATCCCATGGCCATTCCCAACCATTTAAAATTTTCTCTTACAGGTCTAACACTTCCGAAAAAACAATACAACGCCCACCCGGAACAATATATAAAGCTAAACGAAACGTTCACTGGGTACTTATACGTACGAAAATTCCTATTGATTTACCTGTTTTTACAGGGAAATAAAATGTGAAAAAAATATTTCTACATCCCATGGCCTTTCCCAACCATTTAAATTTTTCTCTTACAGGTCTAACACTTCGGAAAAACCAATACAACGCCTACCGGGAACAATATATAAAGCTAAACGAACCGTTCACTGGGCACTTATCCGTACGAAAATCCCTATTGATTTACCTGTTTTTACAAGGAAATAAAATGTGAAAAAAATATTTCTACATACCATGGCCTTTCCCAACCATTTAAATTTTTCTCTTACAGGTCTAACACTTCCGAAAAACAAATACAACACCCAACCGGAACAATATATAAAGCTAAACGAACCGTTCACTGGGAACTTATCCGTAAGAAAATCCCTATTGATTTATCTGTTTTTACAAGGAAGTAAAATGTGAAAAAAATATTTCTACATCCCATGGCCTTTCCCAACCATTTAAATTTTTCTCTTACAGGTCTAACACTTCCGAAAAACCAATACAACGCCCACCCGGAACAATATATAAAGCTTAACGAACTGTTCACTGGGTACTTATCCGTATGAAAATCCCTATTGATTTACCTGTTTTTACAAGGAAATAAAATGTGGAAAAAATATTTCTACATCCCATGGCCTTTCCCAACCATTTAAATTTTTCTCTTACACGTCTAACACTTCCGAAAAACCAATACAACGCCCACCCGGAACAATATATAAAGCTAAACGAACCGTTCACTGGGCACTTATCCGTACGAAAATCCCTATTGTTTTACCTGTTTTTACAAGGAAATAAAATGTGAAAAAAATATTTCTACATCCCATGGCCTTTCCCAACCATTTAAATTTTTCTCTTACAGGTCTAACACTTCCGAAAATCCAATACAACACCCACCTGGAACAATATATAAAGCTAAACGAACCGTTCACTGGGCACTTATCCTTACGAAAATCCCTATTGATTTACCTGTATTTACAAGGAAATAAAATGTGAAAAAAATATTTCTACATCCCATGGCCTTTCCCAACCATTTAAATTTTTCTCTTACAGGTCTAACACTTCCGAAAAACCAATACAACGCCCACCCGGAACAATATATAAAGCTAAACGAACCGTTTACTGGGTACTTACACGTACGAAAATCCCTATTGATTTACCTGTTTTTACAACGAAATAAAATGTGGAAAAAATATTTCTACATCCCATGGCCTTTCCCAACCATTTAAATTTTTCTCTTACAGGTCTAACACTTCCGAAAAACCAATACAACGCACACCCAGAACAATATATAAAGCTAAACGAACCGTTCACTGGGCACTTATCTGTACCAAAATCCCTATTGATTTACCTGTTTTTACAAGGAAATAAAATGTGAAAAAAATATTTCTACATCCCATGGCCATTCCCAACCATTTAAATTTTTCTCTTACAGGTCTAACACTTCCGAAAAACCAATACAACGCCCACCCGGAACAATATATAAAGCTAAACGAACCGTTCACTGGGTAGTTACATGTACGAAAATCCCTATTGATTTACCTGTTTTTACAAGGAAATAAAATGTGAAAAATATATTTCTACATCCCATGGCCTTTCCCAACCATTAAAATTTTTCTCTTACAGGTCTAACACTTCTGAAAAACCAATACAACGCCCACCCGGAACAATATATAAAGCTAAACGAACCGTTCACTGGGCACTTATCCGTACAAAAATCCCTATTGTTTTACCTGTTTTTACAAGGAAATAAAATGTGAAAAAAATATTTCTATATCCCATGGCCTTTCCCAACCACTTAAAATTTTCTCTTACAGGCCTAACACTTCCGAAAAACCAATACAACACCCACCTGGTACAATATATAAAGCTAAACGAACCGTTCAATGGGCACTTATCCTTACGAAAATCCCTATTGTTTTACCTGTTTTTACAAGGAAATAAAATGTGAAAAAAATATTTCTACATCCCATGGCCTTTCCCAACCATTTAAATTTTTCTCTTACAGGTCTAACACTTCTGAAAAACCAATACAACGCCCACCCGGAACAATATATAAAGCTAAACGAACCGTTCTCTGGGTAGTTACACGTACGAAAATCCCTATTGATTTACCTGTTTTTACAAGGAAATAAAATGTGAAAAAAATATTTCTACATCCCATGGCCTTTC
The DNA here is from genome assembly GCF_049243985.1 of Paroedura picta. Lineage (NCBI taxonomy): Eukaryota > Metazoa > Chordata > Lepidosauria > Squamata > Gekkonidae > Paroedura > Paroedura picta. The sequence goes on from NC_135372.1 coordinate 18,166,888, forward strand.
CCAACCATTTAAATTTTTCTCTTACAGGTCTAACACTTCCAAAAAACCAATACAACGCCCACCCGGAACAATATATAAAGCTAAACGAACCGTTCACTGGGCACTTATCTGTACGAAAATCCCTATTGATTTACCTGTTTTTACAAGGAAATAAAATGTGAAAAAAATATTTCTACATCCCATGGCCATTCCCAACCATTTAAACTTTTCTCTTACAGGTCTAACACTTCCGAAAAAACAATACAACGCCCACCTGGAACAATATATAAAGCTAAACGAACTGTTCACTGGGTACTTATCCGTACGAAAATCCCTATTGATTTACCTGTTTTTACAAGGAAATAAAATGTGGAAAAAATATTTCTACATCCCATGGCCTTTCCCAACCATTTAAATTTTTCTCTTACAGGTCTAACACTTCCGAAAAACCAATACAACGCCCACCCGGAACAATATATAAAGCTAAACGAACCGTTCACTGGGCACTTATCCGTACGAAAATCCCTATTGTTTTACCTGTTTTTACAAGGAAATAAAATGTGAAAAAAATATTTCTACATCCCATGGCCTTTCCCAACCATTTAAATTTTTCTCTTACAGGTCTAACACTTCTGAAAATCCAATACAACACCCACCTGGAACAATATATAAAGCTAAACGAACCGTTCACTGGGCACTTATCCTTACGAAAATCCCTATTGATTTACCTGTATTTACAAGGAAATAAAATGTGAAAAAAATATTTCTACATCCCATGGCCTTTCCCAACCATTGAAATTTTTCTCTTACAGGTCTAACACTTCCGAAAAACCAATACAACGCCCACCCGGAACAATATATAAAGCTAAACGAACCGTTCACTGGGTAGTTACATGTACGAAAATCCCTATTGATTTACCTGTTTTTACAAGGAAATAAAATGTGAAAAATATATTTCTACATCCCATGGCCTTTCCCAACCATTTAAATTTTTCTCTTACAGGTCTAACACTTCCGAAAAACCAATACAACGCCCACCCGGAACAATATATAAAGCTAAACGAACCGTTCACTGGGCACTTATCCGTACAAAAATCCCTATTGTTTTACCTGTTTTTACAAGGAAATAAAATGTGAAAAAAATATTTCTACATCCCATGGCATTTCCCAACAATTTAAATTTTTCTCTTACAGGTCTAACACTTCCGAAAAACCAATACAACGCCCACCCGGAACAATATATAAAGTTAAACGAACCGTTCACTGGGCACCTATCTGTACAAAAATCCCTATTGATTTACCTGTATTTACAAGGAAATAAAATGTGAAAAAAATATTTCTACATCCCATGGCCTTTCCCAACCATTTAAATTTTTCTCTTACAGGTCTAACACTTCCGAAAAACCAATACAACGCCCACCCGGAACAATATATAAAGCTAAACGAACCGTTCACTGGGCACTTATCCGTACAAAAATCCCTATTGTTTTACCTGTTTTTACAAGGAAATAAAATGTGAAAAAAATATTTCTACATCCCATGGCATTTCCCAACAATTTAAATTTTTCTCTTACAGGTCTAACACTTCCGAAAAACCAATACAACGCCCACCCGGAACAATATATAAAGTTAAACGAACCGTTCACTGGGCACCTATCTGTACGAAAATCCCTATTGATTTACCTGTTTTTACAAGGAAATAAATTGTGAAAAAAATATTTCTACATCCCATGGCCTTTCCCAACCATTTAAATTTTTCTCTTACAGGTCTAACACTTCTGAAAAACCAATACAACGCCCACCCGGAACAATATATAAAGCTAAACGAACCGTTCACTGGGCACTTATCCGTACGAAAATCCCTATTGATTTACCTGTTTTTACAAGGAAATAAAATGTGAAAAAAATATTTCTACATCCCATGGCCTTTCCCAACCATTGAAATTTTTGTCTTACATGTCTAACACTTCCGAAAAACCAATACAACGCCCACCAGGAACAATATATAAAGCTAAACGAACCGTTCACTGGGCACTTATCTGTACGAAAATCCCTATTGATTTACCTGTTTTTACAAGGAAATAAAATGTGAAAAAAATATTTCTACATCCCATGGCCATTCCCAACCATTTAAAATTTTCTCTTACAGGTCTAACACTTCCGAAAAAACAATACAACGCCCACCCGGAACAATATATAAAGCAAAACGAACCGTTCACTGGGTACTTATACGTACGAAAATTCCTATTGATTTACCTGTTTTTACAGGGAAATAAAATGTGAAAAAAATATTTCTACATCCCATGGCCTTTCCCAACCATTTAAATTTTTCTCTTACAGGTCTAACACTTCCGAAAAACCAATACAACGCCCACCCGGAACAATATATAAAGCTAAACGAACCGTTCACTGGGCACTTATCCGTACGAAAATCCCTATTGTTTTACCTGTTTTTACAAGGAAATAAAATGTGAAAAAAATATTTCTACATCCCATGGCCTTTCCCAACCATTTAAATTTTTCTCTTACAGGTCTAACACTTCTGAAAATCCAATACAACACCCACCTGGAACAATATATAAAGCTAAACGAACCGTTCACTGGGCACTTATCCTTACGAAAATCCCTATTGATTTACCTGTATTTACAAGGAAATAAAATGTGAAAAAAATATTTCTACATCCCATGGCCTTTCCCAACCATTTAAATTTTTCTCTTACAGGTCTAACACTTCCGAAAAACCAATACAACGCCCACCCGGAACAATATATAAAGCTAAACGAACCGTTCACTGGGTAGTTACATGTACGAAAATCCCTATTGATTTACCTGTTTTTACAAGGAAATAAAATGTGAAAAATATATTTCTACATCCCATGGCCTTTCCCAACCATTTAAATTTTTCTCTTACAGGTCTAACACTTCTGAAAAACCAATACAACGCCCACCCGGAACAATATATAAAGCTAAACGAACCGTTCACTGGGCACTTATCCGTACAAAAATCCCTATTGTTTTACCTGTTTTTACAAGGAAATAAAATGTGAAAAAAATATTTCTACATCCCATGGCCTTTCCCAACCATTTAAAATTTTCTCTTACAGGCCTAACACTTCCGAAAAACCAATACAACACCCACCTGGAACAATATATAAAGCTAAACGAACCGTTCAATGGGCACTTATCCTTACAAAAAGCCCTATTGATTTACCTGTTTTTACAAGGAAATAAAATGTGAAAAAAATATTTCTACATCCCATGGCCTTTCCCAACCATTTAAATTTTTCTCTTACAGGCCTAACACTTCTGAAAAACCAATACAACACCCACCCGGAACAATATATAAAGCTAAACGAACCGTTCTCTGGGTAGTTACACGTACGAAAATCCCTATTGATTTACCTGTTTTTCCAAGGAAATAAAATGTGAAAAAAATATTTCTACATCCCATGGCCTTTCCCAACCATTTAAATTTTTCTCTTACAGGTCTAACACTTCCGAAAAACCAATACAACGCCCACCCGGAACAATATATAAAGCTAAACGAACCGTTCACTGGGCACTTATCCGTACGAAAATCCCTATTGATTTACCTGTTTTTACAAGGAAATAAAATGTGAAAAAAATATTTCTACATCCCATGGCCTTTCCCAACCATTAAAATTTTTGTCTTACATGTCTAACACTTCCGAAAAACCAATACAACGCCCACCAGGAACAATATATAAAGCTAAACGAACCGTTCACTGGGCACTTATCTGTACGAAAATCCCTATTGATTTACCTGTTTTTACAAGGAAATAAAATGTGAAAAAAATATTTCTACATCCCATGGCCATTCCCAACCATTTAAAATTTTCTCTTACAGGTCTAACACTTCCGAAAAAACAATACAACGCCCACCCGGAACAATATATAAAGCAAAACGAACCGTTCACTGGGTACTTATACGTACGAAAATTCCTATTGATTTACCTGTTTTTACAGGGAAATAAAATGTGAAAAAAATATTTCTACATCCCATGGCCTTTCCCAACCATTTAAATTTTTCTCTTACAGGTCTAACACTTCGGAAAAACCAATACAACGCCTACCGGGAACAATATATAAAGCTAAACGAACCGTTCACTGGGCACTTATCCGTACGAAAATCCCTATTGATTTACCTGTTTTTACAAGGAAATAAATTGTGAAAAAAATATTTCTACATCCCATGGCCTTTCCCAACCATTTAAATTTTTCTCTTACAGGTCTAACACTTCTGAAAAACCAATACAACGCCCACCCGGAACAATATATAAAGCTAAACGAACCGTTCACTGGGTACTTATCCGTACGAAAATCCCTATTGATTTACCTGTTTTTACAAGGAAATAAAATGTGAAAAAAATATTTCTACATCCCATGGCATTTCCCAACAATTTAAATTTTTCTCTTACAGGTCTAACACTTCCGAAAAACCAATACAACGCCCACCCGGAACAATATATAAAGTTAAACGAACCGTTCACTGGGCACCTATCTGTACGAAAATCCCTATTGATTTACCTGTTTTTACAAGGAAATAAATTGTGAAAAAAATATTTCTACATCCCATGGCCTTTCCCAACCATTTAAATTTTTCTCTTACAGGTCTAACACTTCTGAAAAACCAATACAACGCCCACCCGGAACAATATATAAAGCTAAACGAACCGTTCACTGGGCACTTATCCGTACGAAAATCCCTATTGATTTACCTGTTTTTACAAGGAAATAAAATGTGAAAAAAATATTTCTACATCCCATGGCCTTTCCCAACCATTAAAATTTTTGTCTTACATGTCTAACACTTCCGAAAAACCAATACAACGCCCACCAGGAACAATATATAAAGCTAAACGAACCGTTCACTGGGCACTTATCTGTACGAAAATCCCTATTGATTTACCTGTTTTTACAAGGAAATAAAATGTGAAAAAAATATTTCTACATCCCATGGCCATTCCCAACCATTTAAAATTTTCTCTTACAGGTCTAACACTTCCGAAAAAACAATACAACGCCCACCCGGAACAATATATAAAGCAAAACGAACCGTTCACTGGGTACTTATACGTACGAAAATTCCTATTGATTTACCTGTTTTTACAGGGAAATAAAATGTGAAAAAAATATTTCTACATCCCATGGCCTTTCCCAACCATTTAAATTTTTCTCTTACAGGTCTAACACTTCGGAAAAACCAATACAACGCCTACCGGGAACAATATATAAAGCTAAACGAACCGTTCACTGGGCACTTATCCGTATGAAAATCCCTATTGATTTACCTGTTTTTACAAGGAAATAAATTGTGAAAAAAATATTTCTACATCCCATGGCCTTTCCCAACCATTTAAATTTTTCTCTTACAGGTCTAACACTTCTGAAAAACCAATACAACGCCCACCCGGAACAATATATAAAGCTAAACGAACCGTTCACTGGGTACTTATCCGTACGAAAATCCCTATTGATTTACCTGTTTTTACAAGGAAATAAAATGTGAAAAAAATATTTCTACATCCCATGGCATTTCCCAACAATTTAAATTTTTCTCTTACAGGTCTAACACTTCCAAAAAACCAATACAACGCCCACCCGGAACAATATATAAAGTTAAACGAACCGTTCACTGGGCACCTATCTGTACGAAAATCCCTATTGATTTACCTGTTTTTACAAGGAAATAAAATGTGAAAAAAATATTTCTACATCCCATGGCCTTTCCCAACCATTTAAATTTTTCTCTTACAGGTCTAACACTTCCGAAAAACCAATACAACACCCACCTGGAACAATATATAAAGCTAAACGAACCGTTCACTGGGCACTTATCCTTACGAAAATCCCTATTGATTTACCTGTATTTACAAGGAAATAAAATGTGAAAAAAATATTTCTACATCCCATGGCCTTTCCCAACCATTTAAATTTTTCTCTTACAGGTCTAACACTTCCGAAAAACCAATACAACGCCCACCCGGAACAATATATAAAGCTAAACGAACCGTTTACTGGGTACTTGCACGTACGAAAATCCCTATTGATTTACCTGTTTTTACAAGGAAATAAAATGTGGAAAAAATATTTCTACATCCCATGGCCTTTCCCAACCATTTAAATTTTTCTCTTACAGGTCTAACACTTCCGAAAAACCAATACAACGCCCACCCGGAACAATATATAAAGCTAAACGAACCGTTCACTGGGTAGTTACATGTACGAAAATCCCTATTGATTTACCTGTTTTTACAAGGAAATAAAATGTGAAAAATATATTTCTACATCCCATGGCCTTTCCCAACCATTTAAATTTTTCTCTTACAGGTCTAACACTTCTGAAAAACCAATACAACGCCCACCCGGAACAATATATAAAGCTAAACGAACCGTTCACTGGGCACTTATCCGTACAAAAATCCCTATTGTTTTACCTGTTTTTACAAGGAAATAAAATGTGAAAAAAATATTTCTACATCCCATGGCCTTTCCCAACCATTTAAAATTTTCTCTTACAGGCCTAACACTTCCGAAAAACCAATACAACACCCACCTGGAACAATATATAAAGCTAAACGAACCGTTCAATGGGCACTTATCCTTACAAAAAGCCCTATTGATTTACCTGTTTTTACAAGGAAATAAAATGTGAAAAAAATATTTCTACATCCCATGGCCTTTCCCAACCATTTAAATTTTTCTCTTACAGGCCTAACACTTCTGAAAAACCAATACAACACCCACCCGGAACAATATATAAAGCTAAACGAACCGTTCTCTGGGTAGTTACACGTACGAAAATCCCTATTGATTTACCTGTTTTTCCAAGGAAATAAAATGTGAAAAAAATATTTCTACATCCCATGGCCTTTCCCAACCATTTAAATTTTTCTCTTACAGGTCTAACACTTCCGAAAAACCAATACAACGCCCACCCGGAACAATATATAAAGCTAAACGAACCGTTCACTGGGCACTTATCCGTACGAAAATCCCTATTGATTTACCTGTTTTTACAAGGAAATAAAATGTGAAAAAAATATTTCTACATCCCATGGCCTTTCCCAACCATTAAAATTTTTGTCTTACATGTCTAACACTTCCGAAAAACCAATACAACGCCCACCAGGAACAATATATAAAGCTAAACGAACCGTTCACTGGGCACTTATCTGTACGAAAATCCCTATTGATTTACCTGTTTTTACAAGGAAATAAAATGTGAAAAAAATATTTCTACATCCCATGGCCATTCCCAACCATTTAAAATTTTCTCTTACAGGTCTAACACTTCCGAAAAAACAATACAACGCCCACCCGGAACAATATATAAAGCAAAACGAACCGTTCACTGGGTACTTATACGTACGAAAATTCCTATTGATTTACCTGTTTTTACAGGGAAATAAAATGTGAAAAAAATATTTCTACATCCCATGGCCTTTCCCAACCATTTAAATTTTTCTCTTACAGGTCTAACACTTCGGAAAAACCAATACAACGCCTACCGGGAACAATATATAAAGCTAAACGAACCGTTCACTGGGCACTTATCCGTACGAAAATCCCTATTGATTTACCTGTTTTTACAAGGAAATAAATTGTGAAAAAAATATTTCTACATCCCATGGCCTTTCCCAACCATTTAAATTTTTCTCTTACAGGTCTAACACTTCTGAAAAACCAATACAACGCCCACCCGGAACAATATATAAAGCTAAACGAACCGTTCACTGGGTACTTATCCGTACGAAAATCCCTATTGATTTACCTGTTTTTACAAGGAAATAAAATGTGAAAAAAATATTTCTACATCCCATGGCATTTCCCAACAATTTAAATTTTTCTCTTACAGGTCTAACACTTCCGAAAAACCAATACAACGCCCACCCGGAACAATATATAAAGTTAAACGAACCGTTCACTGGGCACCTATCTGTACGAAAATCCCTATTGATTTACCTGTTTTTACAAGGAAATAAATTGTGAAAAAAATATTTCTACATCCCATGGCCTTTCCCAACCATTTAAATTTTTCTCTTACAGGTCTAACACTTCCGAAAAACCAATACAACACCCACCTGGAACAATATATAAAGCTAAACGAACCGTTCACTGGGCACTTATCCTTACGAAAATCCCTATTGATTTACCTGTATTTACAAGGAAATAAAATGTGAAAAAAATATTTCTACATCCCATGGCCTTTCCCAACCATTTAAATTTTTCTCTTACAGGTCTAACACTTCCGAAAAACCAATACAACGCCCACCCGGAACAATATATAAAGCTAAACGAACCGTTTACTGGGTACTTACACGTACGAAAATCCCTATTGATTTACCTGTTTTTACAAGGAAATAAAATGTGGAAAAAATATTTCTACATCCCATGGCCTTTCCCAACCATTTAAATTTTTCTCTTACATGTCTAACACTTCCGAAAAACCAATACAACGCACACCCGGAACAATATATAAAGCTAAACGAACCGTTCACTGGGCACTTATCTGTACCAAAATCCCTATTGATTTACCTGTTTTTACAAGGAAATAAAATGTGAAAAAAATATTTCTACATCCCATGGCCATTCCCAAACATTTAAATTTTTCTCTTACAGGTCTAACACTTCCGAAAAACCAATACAACGCCCACCCGGAACAATATATGAAGCTAAACGAACCGTTCACTGGGTAGTTACATGTACGAAAATCCCTATTGATTTACCTGTTTTTACAAGGAAATAAAATGTGAAAAATATATTTCTACATCCCATGGCCTTTCCCAACCATTTAAATTTTTCTCTTACAGGTCTAACACTTCTGAAAAACCAATACAACGCCCACCCGGAACAATATTTAAAGCTAAACGAACCGTTCACTGGGCACTTATCCGTACAAAAATCCCTATTGTTTTACCTGTTTTTACAAGGAAATAAAATGTGAAAAAAATATTTCTACATCCCATGGCCTTTCCCAACCATTTAAAATTTTCTCTTACAGGCCTAACACTTCCGAAAAACCAATACAACACCCACCTGGAACAATATATAAAGCTAAACGAACCGTTCAATGGGCACTTATCCTTACGAAAATCCCTATTGATTTACCTGTTTTTACAAGGAAATAAAATGTGAAAAAAATATTTCTACATCCCATGGCCTTTCCCAACCATTTAAATTTTTCTCTTACAGGTCTAACACTTCCGAAAAACCAATACAACACCCACCCGGAACAATATATAAAGCTAAACGAACCGTTCACTGGGTAGTTACACGTACGAAAATCCCTATTGATTTACCTGTTTTTACAAGGAAATAAAATGTGAAAAAAATATTTCTACATCCCATGGCCTTTCCCAACCATTTAAATTTTTCTCTTACAGGTCTAACACTTCCGAAAAACCAATACAATGCCCACCCGGAACAATATATAAAGCTAAACAAACCGTTCACTGGGCACTTATCTGTACGAAAATCCCTATTGATTTACCTGTTTTTACAAGGAAATAAAATGTGAAAAAAATATTTCTACATCCCATGGCCATTCCCAACCATTTAAACTTTTCTCTTACAGGTCTAACACTTCCGAAAAAACAATACAACGCCCACCTGGAACAATATATAAAGCTAAACGAACTGTTCACTGGGTACTTATCCGTACGAAAATCCCTATTGATTTACCTGTTTTTACAAGGAAATAAAATGTGGAAAAAATATTTCTACATCCCATGGCCTTTCCCAACCATTTAAATTTTTCTCTTACAGGTCTAACACTTCCGAAAAACCAATACAACGCCCACCCGGAACAATATATAAAGCTAAACGAACCGTTCACTGGGCACTTATCCGTACGAAAATCCCTATTGATTTACCTGTATTTACAAGGAAATAAAATGTGAAAAAAATATTTCTACATCCCATGGCCTTTCCCAACCATTTAAATTTTTCTCTTACAGGTCTAACACTTCCGAAAAACCAATGCAACGCCCACCCGGAACAATATATAAAGCTAAACGAACCGTTCACTGGGTAGTTACATGTACGAAAATCCCTATTGATTTACCTGTTTTTACAAGGAAATAAAATGTGAAAAATATATTTCTACATCCCATGGCCTTTCCCAACCATTTAAATTTTTCTCTTACAGGTCTAACACTTCTGAAAAACCAATACAACGCCCACCCGGAACAATATATAAAGCTAAACGAACCGTTCACTGGGCACTTATCCGTACAAAAATCCCTATTGTTTTACCTGTTTTTACAAGGAAATAAAATGTGAAAAAAATATTTCTACATCCCATGGCCTTTCCCAACCATTTAAAATTTTCTCTTACAGGTCTAACACTTCCGAAAAACCAATACAACACCCACCCGGAACAATATATAAAGCTAAACGAACCGTTCAATGGGCACTTACCCTTACAAAAAGCCCTATTGATTTACCTGTTTTTACAAGGAAATAAAATGTGAAAAAAATATTTCTACATCCCATGGCCTTTCCCAACCATTTAAATTTTTCTCTTACAGGCCTAACACTTCTGAAAAACCAATACAACACCCACCCGGAACAATATATAAAGCTAAACGAACCGTTCTCTGGGTAGTTACACGTACGAAAATCCCTATTGATTTACCTGTTTTTCCAAGGAAATAAAATGTGAAAAAAATATTTCTACATCCCATGGCCTTTCCCAACCATTTAAATTTTTCTCTTACAGGTCTAACACTTCCGAAAAACCAATACAACGCCCACCCGGAACAATATATAAAGCTAAACGAACCGTTCACTGGGCACTTATCCGTACGAAAATCCCTATTGATTTACCTGTTTTTACAAGGAAATAAAATGTGAAAAAAATATTTCTACATCCCATGGCCTTTCCCAACCTTTAAAATTTTTGTCTTACATGTCTAACACTTCCGAAAAACCAATACAACACCCACCCGGAACAATATATAAAGCTAAACGAACCGTTCACTGGGCACTTATCTGTACGAAAATCCCTATTGATTTACCTGTTTTTACAAGGAAATAAAATGTGAAAAAAATATTTCTACATCCCATGGCCATTCCCAACCATTTAAAATTTTCTCTTACAGGTCTAACACTTCCGAAAAAACAATACAACGCCCACCCGGAACAATATATATTGCAAAACGAACCGTTCACTGGGTACTTATACGTACGAAAATTCCTATTGATTTACCTGTTTTTACAGGGAAATAAAATGTGAAAAAAATATTTCTACATCCCATGGCCTTTCCCAACCATTTAAATTTTTCTCTTACAGGTCTAACACTTCGGAAAAACCAATACAACGCCTAGCGGGAACAATATATAAAGCTAAACGAACCGTTCACTGGGCACTTATCCGTACGAAAATCCCTATTGATTTACCTGTTTTTACAAGGAAATAAAATGTGAAAAAAATATTTCTACATCCCATGGCCTTTCCCAACCATTTAAATTTTTCTCTTACAGGTCTAACACTTCTGAAAAACCAATACAATGCCCACCCTGAACAATATATAAAGCTAAACGAACCGTTCACTGGGTACTTATCCGTACGAAAATCCCTATTGATTTACCTGTTTTTACAAGGAAATAAAATGTGAAAAAAATATTTCTACATCCCATGGCATTTCCCAACAATTTAAATTTTTCTCTTACAGGTCTAACACTTCCGAAAAACCAATACAACGCCCACCCGGAAGAATATATAAAGTTAAACGAACCGTTCACTGGGCACCTATCTGTACGAAAATCCCTATTGATTTACCTGTTTTTACAAGGAAATAAAATGTGAAAAAAATATTTCTACATCCCATGGCCTTTCCCAACCATTTAAATTTTTCTCTTACAGGTCTAACACTTCCGAAAAACCAATACAACACCCACCTGGAACAATATATAAAGCTAAACGAACCGTTCACTGGGCACTTATCCTTACGAAAATCCCTATTGATTTACCTGTATTTACAAGGAAATAAAATGTGAAAAAAATATTTCTACATCCCATGGCCTTTCCCAACCATTTAAATTTTTCTCTTACAGGTCTAACACTTCCGAAAAACAAATACAACGCCCACCCGGAACAATATATAAAGCTAAACGAACCGTTTACTGGGTACTTACACGTACGAAAATCCCTATTGATTTACCTGTTTTTACAAGGAAATAAAATGTGGAAAAAATATTTCTACATCCCATGGCCTTTCCCAACCATTTAAATTTTTCTCTTACAGGTCTAACACTTCCGAAAAACCAATACAACGCCCACCCGGAACAATATATAAAGCTAAACGAACCGTTCACTGGGCACTTATCCGTACGAAAATCCCTATTGATTTACCTGTTTTTACAAGGAAATAAAATGTGAAAAAAATATTTCTACATCCCATGGCCTTTCCCAACCATTTAAATTTTTGTCTTACATGTCTAACACTTCCGAAAAACCAATACAACGCCCACCCGGAACAATATATAAAGCTAAACGAACCGTTCACTGGGCACTTATCTGTACGAAAATCCCTATTGATTTACCTGTTTTTACAAGGAAATAAAATGTGAAAAAAATATTTCTACATCCCATGGCCATTCCCAACCATTTAAAATTTTCTCTTACAGGTCTAACACTTCCGAAAAAACAATACAACGCCCACCCGGAACAATATATAAAGCTAAACGAACCGTTCACTGGGTACTTATACGTACGAAAATTCCTATTGATTTACCTGTTTTTACAGGGAAATAAAATGTGAAAAAAATATTTCTACATCCCATGGCCTTTCCCAACCATTTAAATTTTTCTCTTACAGGTCTAACACTTCGGAAAAACCAATACAACGCCTACCGGGAACAATATATAAAGCTAAACGAACCGTTCACTGGGCACTTATCCGTACGAAAATCCCTATTGATTTACCTGTTTTTACAAGGAAATAAAATGTGAAAAAAATATTTCTACATACCATGGCCTTTCCCAACCATTTAAATTTTTCGCTTACAGGTCTAACACTTCCGAAAAACAAATACAACACCCAACCGGAACAATATATAAAGCTAAACGAACCGTTCACTGGGAACTTATCCGTAAGAAAATCCCTATTGATTTATCTGTTTTTACAAGGAAGTAAAATGTGAAAAAAATATTTCTACATCCCATGGCCTTTCCCAACCATTTAAATTTTTCTCTTACAGGTCTAACACTTCCGAAAAACCAATACAACGCCCACCCGGAACAATATATAAAGCTAAACGAACTGTTCACTGGGTACTTATCCGAACGAAAATCCCTATTGATTTACCTGTTTTTACAAGGAAATAAAATGTGGAAAAAATATTTCTACATCCCATGGCCTTTCCCAACCATTTAAATTTTTCTCTTACAGGTCTAACACTTCCGAAAAACCAATACAACGCCCACCCGGAACAATATATAAAGCTAAACGAACCGTTCACTGGGCACTTATCCGTACGAAAATCCCTATTGATTTACCTGTTTTTACAAGGAAATAAAATGTGAAAAAAATATTTCTACATCCCATGGCCTTTCCCAACCATTTAAATTTTTGTCTTACATGTCTAACACTTCCGAAAAACCAATACAACGCCCACCCGGAACAATATATAAAGCTAAACGAACCGTTCACTGGGCACTTATCTGTACGAAAATCCCTATTGATTTACCTGTTTTTACAAGGAAATAAAATGTGAAAAAAATATTTCTACATCCCATGGCCATTCCCAACCATTTAAAATTTTCTCTTACAGGTCTAACACTTCCGAAAAAACAATACAACGCCCACCCGGAACAATATATAAAGCTAAACGAACCGTTCACTGGGTACTTATACGTACGAAAATTCCTATTGATTTACCTGTTTTTACAGGGAAATAAAATGTGAAAAAAATATTTCTACATCCCATGGCCTTTCCCAACCATTTAAATTTTTCTCTTACAGGTCTAACACTTCGGAAAAACCAATACAACGCCTACCGGGAACAATATATAAAGCTAAACGAACCGTTCACTGGGTACTTATCCGAACGAAAATCCCTATTGATTTACCTGTTTTTACAAGGAAATAAAATGTGAAAAAAATATTTCTACATCCCATGGCCTTTCCCAACCATTTAAATTTTTCTCTTACAGGTCTAACACTTCCGAAAATCCAATACAACACCCACCTGGAACAATATATAAAGCTAAACGAACCGTTCACTGGGCACTTATCCTTACGAAAATCCCTATTGATTTACCTGTATTTACAAGGAAATAAAATGTGAAAAAAATATTTCTACATCCCATGGCCTTTCCCAACCATTTAAATTTTTCTCTTACAGGTCTAACACTTCTGAAAAACCAATACAACGCCCACCCGGAACAATATATAAAGCTAAACGAACCGTTTACTGGGTACTTACACGTACGAAAATCCCTATTGATTTACCTGTTTTTACAACGAAATAAAATGTGGAAAAAATATTTCTACATCCCATGGCCTTTCCCAACCACTTAAATTTTTCTCTTACAGGTCTAACACTTCCGAAAAACCAATACAACGCACACCCACAACAATATATAAAGCTAAACGAACCGTTCACTGGGCACTTATCCGTACGAAAATCCCTATTGATTTACCTGTTTTTACAAGGAAATAAAATGTGAAAAAAATATTTCTACATACCATGGCCTTTCCCAACCATTTAAATTTTTCGCTTACAGGTCTAACACTTCCGAAAAACAAATACAACACCCAACTGGAACAATATATAAAGCTAAACGAACCGTTCACTGGGAACTTATCCGTAAGAAAATCCCTATTGATTTATCTGTTTTTACAAGGAAGTAAAATGTGAAAAAAATATTTCTACATCCCAAGGCCTTTCCCAACCATTTAAATTTTTCTCTTACAGGTCTAACACTTCCGAAAAACCAATACAACGCCCACCCGGAACAATATATAAAGCTAAACGAACTGTTCACTGGGTACTTATCCGAACGAAAATCCCTATTGATTTACCTGTTTTTACAAGGAAATAAAATGTGGAAAAAATATTTCTACATCCCATGGCCTTTCCCAACCATTTAAATTTTTCTCTTACAGGTCTAACACTTCCGAAAAACCAATACAACACCCACCCGGAACAATATATAAAGCTAAACGAACCGTTCACTGGGCACTTATCCGTACGAAAATCCCTATTGATTTACCTGTTTTTACAAGGAAATAAAATGTGAAAAAAATATTTTTACATCCCATGGCCTTTCCCAACCATTAAAATTTTTGTCTTACATGTCTAACACTTCCGAAAAACCAATACAACACCCACCCGGAACAATATATAAAGCTAAACGAACCGTTCACTGGGCACTTATCTGTACGAAAATCCCTATTGATTTACCTGTTTTTACAAGGAAATAAAATGTGAAAAAAATATTTCTACATCCCATGGCCATTCCCAACCATTTAAAATTTTCTCTTACAGGTCTAACACTTCCGAAAAAACAATACAACGCCCACCCGGAACAATATATATTGCAAAACGAACCGTTCACTGGGTACTTATACGTACGAAAATTCCTATTGATTTACCTGTTTTTACAGGGAAATAAAATGTGAAAAAAATATTTCTACATCCCATGGCCTTTCCCAACCATTTAAATTTTTCTCTTACAGGTCTAACACTTCGGAAAAACCAATACAACGCCTACCGGAACAATATATAAAGCTAAACGAACCGTTCACTGGGCACTTATCCGTACGAAAATCCCTATTGATTTACCTGTTTTTACAAGGAAATAAAATGTGAAAAAAATATTTCTACATCCCATGGCCTTTCCCAACCATTTAAATTTTTCTCTTACAGGTCTAACACTTCTGAAAAACCAATACAACGCCCACCCGGAACAATATATAAAGCTAAACGAACCGTTCACTGGGTACTTATCCGTACGAAAATCCCTATTGATTTACCTGTTTTTACAAGGAAACAAAATGTGAAAAAAATATTTCTACATCCCATGGCATTTCCCAACCATTTAAATTTTTCTCTTACAGGTCTAACACTTCCGAAAAACCAATACAACACCCACCTGGAACAATATATAAAGCTAAACGAACCGTTCACTGGGCACTTATCCTTACGAAAATCCCTATTGATTTACCTGTATTTACAAGGAAATAAAATGTGAAAAAAATATTTCTACATCCCATGGCCTTTCCCAACCATTTAAATTTTTCTCTTACAGGTCTAACACTTCCGAAAAACAAATACAACGCCCACCCGGAACAATATATAAAGCTAAACGAACCGTTTACTGGGTACTTACACGTACGAAAATCCCTATTGATTTACCTGTTTTTACAAGGAAATAAAATGTGGAAAAAATATTTCTACATCCCATGGCCTTTCCCAACCATTTAAATTTTTCTCTTACAGGTCTAACACTTCCGAAAAACCAATACAACGCCCACCCGGAACAATATATAAAGCTAAACGAACCGTTCACTGGGCACTTATCCGTACGAAAATCCCTATTGATTTACCTGTTTTTACAAGGAAATAAAATGTGAAAAAAATATTTCTACATCCCATGGCATTTCACAACCATTTAAATTTTTGTCTTACATGTCTAACACTTCCGAAAAACCAATACAACGCCCACCCGGAACAATATATAAAGCTAAACGAACCGTTCACTGGGCACTTATCTGTACGAAAATCCCTATTGATTTACCTGTTTTTACAAGGAAATAAAATGTGAAAAAAATATTTCTACATCCCATGGCCATTCCCAACCATTTAAAATTTTCTCTTACAGGTCTAACACTTCCGAAAAAACAATACAACGCCCACCCGGAACAATATATAAAGCTAAACGAACCGTTCACTGGGTACTTATACGTACGAAAATTCCTATTGATTTACCTGTTTTTACAGGGAAATAAAATGTGAAAAAAATATTTCTACATCCCATGGCCTTTCCCAACCATTTAAATTTTTCTCTTACAGGTCTAACACTTCGGAAAAACCAATACAACGCCTACCGGGAACAATATATAAAGCTAAACGAACCGTTCACTGGGCACTTATCCGTACGAAAATCCCTATTGATTTACCTGTTTTTACAAGGAAATAAAATGTGAAAAAAATATTTCTACATACCATGGCCTTTCCCAACCATTTAAATTTTTCGCTTACAGGTCTAACACTTCCAAAAAACAAATACAACACCCAACCGGAACAATATATAAAGCTAAACGAACCGTTCACTGGGAACTTATCCGTAAGAAAATCCCTATTGATTTATCTGTTTTTACAAGGAAGTAAAATGTGAAAAAAATATTTCTACATCCCATGGCCTTTCCCAACCATTTAAATTTTTCTCTTACAGGTCTAACACTTCCGAAAAACCAATACAACGCCCACCCGGAACAATATATAAAGCTAAACGAACTGTTCACTGGGTACTTATCCGAACGAAAATCCCTATTGATTTACCTGTTTTTACAAGGAAATAAAATGTGGAAAAAATATTTCTACATCCCATGGCCTTTCCCAACCATTTAAATTTTTCTCTTACAGGTCTAACACTTCCGAAAAACCAATACAACGCCCACCCGGAACAATATATAAAGCTAAACGAACCGTTCACTGGGCACTTATCCGTACGAAAATTCCTATTGATTTACCTGTTTTTACAAGGAAATAAAATGTGAAAAAAATATTTCTACATCCCATGGCCTTTCCCAACCATTTAAATTTTTGTCTTACATGTCTAACACTTCCGAAAAACCAATACAACGCCCACCCGGAACAATATATAAAGCTAAACGAACCGTTCACTGGGCACTTATCTGTACGAAAATCCCTATTGATTTACCTGTTTTTACAAGGAAATAAAATGTGAAAAAAATATTTCTACATCCCATGGCCATTCCCAACCATTTAAAATTTTCTCTTACAGGTCTAACACTTCCGAAAAAACAATACAACGCCCACCCGGAACAATATATAAAGCTAAACGAACCGTTCACTGGGTACTTATACGTACGAAAATTCCTATTGATTTACCTGTTTTTACAGGGAAATAAAATGTGAAAAAAATATTTCTACATCCCATGGCCTTTCCCAACCATTTAAATTTTTCTCTTACAGGTCTAACACTTCGGAAAAACCAATACAACGCCTACCGGGAACAATATATAAAGCTAAACGAACCGTTCACGGGGTACTTATCCGAACGAAAATCCCTATTGATTTACCTGTTTTTACAAGGAAATAAAATGTGAAAAAAATATTTCTACATCCCATGGCCTTTCCCAACCATTTAAATTTTTCTCTTACAGGTCTAACACTTCCGAAAATCCAATACAACACCCACCTGGAACAATATATACAGCTAAACGAACCGTTCACTGGGCACTTATCCTTACGAAAATCCCTATTGATTTACCTGTATTTACAAGGAAATAAAATGTGAAAAAAATATTTCTACATCCCATGGCCTTTCCCAACCATTTAAATTTTTCTCTTACAGGTCTAACACTTCCGAAAAACCAATACAACGCCCACCCGGAACAATATATAAAGCTAAACGAACCGTTTACTGGGTACTTACACGTACGAAAATCCCTATTGATTTACCTGTTTTTACAACGAAATAAAATGTGGAAAGAATATTTCTACATCCCATGGCCTTTCCCAACCATTTAAATTTTTCTCTTACAGGTCTAACACTTCCGAAAAACCAATACAACGCACACCCAGAACAATATATAAAGCTAAACGAACCGTTCACTGGGCACTTATCTGTACCAAAATCCCTATTGATTTACCTGTTTTTACAAGGAAATAAAATGTGAAAAAAATATTTCTACATCCCATGGCCATTCCCAACCATTTAAATTTTTCTCTTACAGGTCTAACACTTCCGAAAAACCAATACAACGCCCACCCGGAACAATATATAAAGCTAAACGAACCGTTCACTGGGTAGTTACATGTACGAAAATCCCTATTGATTTACCTGTTTTTACAAGGAAATAAAATGTGAAAAATATATTTCTACATCCCATGGCCTTTCCCAACCATTTAAATTTTTCTCTTACAGGTCTAACACTTCTGAAAAACCAATACAACGCCCACCCGGAACAATATATAAAGCTAAACGAACCGTTCACTGGGCACTTATCCGTACAAAAATCCCTATTGTTTTACCTGTTTTTACAAGGAAATAAAATGTGAAAAAAATATTTCTACATCCCATGGCCTTTCCCAACCATTTAAAATTTTCTCTTACAGGCCTAACACTTCCGAAAAACCAATACAACACCCACCTGGAACAATATATAAAGCTAAACGAACCGTTCAATGGGCACTTATCCTTACGAAAATCCCTATTGACTTACCTGTTTTTACAAGGCAATAAAATGTGAAAAAAATATTTCTACATCCCATGGCCTTTCCCAACCATTTAATTTTTTCTCTTACAGGTCTAACACTTCCGAAAAACCAATACAACGCCCACCTGGAACAATATATAAAGCTAAACGAACCGTTCACTGGGTAGTTACACGTACGAAAATCCCTATTGATTTACCTGTTTTTACAAGGAAATAAAATGTGAAAAAAATATTTCTACATCCCATGGCCTTTCCCAACAATTTAAATTTTTCTCTTACAGGTCTAACACTTCCGAAAAACCAATACAACGCCCACCCGGAACAATATATAAAGCTAAACGAACCGTTCACTGGCCACTTATCCATACGAAAATCCCTATTGATTTACCTGTTTTTACAAGGCAATAAAATGTGAAAAAAATATTTCTACATCCCATGGCCTTTCCCAACCATTTACAATTTTCTCTTACAGGCCTAACACTTCCGAAAAACCAATACAACACCCACCCGGAACAATATATAAAGCTAAACGAACCGTTCAATGGGCACTTATCCTTACGAAAATCCCTATTGATTTACCTGTTTTTACAAGGCAATAAAATGTGAAAAAAATATTTCTACATCCCATGGCCTTTCCCAACCATTTAAATTTTTCTCTTACAGGTCTAACACTTCCGAAAAACCAATACAACGCCCACCCGGAACAATATATAAAGCTAAACGAACCGTTCACTGGGCACTTATCCCATGGCCTTTCCCAACCATTTAAATTTTTCTCTTACAGGTCTAACACTTCCGAAAAACCAATACAACACCCACCTGGAACAATATATAAAGCTAAACGAACCGTTCACTGGGCACTTATCCTTTCGAAAATCCCTATTGATTTACCTGTATTTACAAGGAAATAAAATGTGAAAAAAATATTTCTACATCCCATGGCCTTTCCCAACCATTTAAATTTTTCTCTTACAGGTCTAACACTTCCGAAAAACCAATACAACGCCCACCCGGAACAATATATAAAGCTAAACGAACCGTTCACTGGGCACTTATCCGTACGAAAATCCCTATTGATTTACCTGTTTTCACAAGGAAATAAAATGTGAAAAAAATATTTCTACATCCCATGGCCTTTCCCAACCATTTAAATTTTTGTCTTACATGTCTAACACTTCCGAAAAACCAATACAACGCCCATCCGGAACAATATATAAAGCTAAACGAACCGTTCACTGGGCACTTATCTGTACGAAAATCCCTATTGATTTACCTGTTTTTACAAGGCAATAAAATGTGAAAAAAATATTTCTACATCTAATGGCCATTCCCAACCATTTAAATTTTTCTCTTACAGGTCTAACACTTCCGAAAAACCAATACAATGCCCAACCGGAACAATATATAAAACTAAACGAACCGTTCACTGGGCACTTATCTGTACGAAAATCCCTATTGATTTACCTGTTTTTACAAGGAAATAAAATGTGAAAAAAATATTTCTACATCCCATGGCCTTTCCCAACCATTTAAATTTTTCTCTTACAGGTCTAACACTTCCGAAAAACCAATACAACGCCCACCCGGAACAATATATAAAGCTAAACGAACCGTTCACTGGGTACTTATCCGTACGAAAATCCCTATTGATTTACCTGTTTTTACAAGGAAATAAAATGTGAAAAAAATATTTCTACATCCAATGGCCTTTCCCAACCATTTAAATTTTTCTCTTACAGGTCTAACACTTCTGAGAAACCAATACAATGCCCACCCGGAACAATATATAAAGCTAAACGAACCGTTCACTCGGTTCTTATCCGTACGAAAATCCCTATTGATTTACCTGTTTTTACAAGGAATTAAAATGTGAAAAAAATATTTCTACATCCCATGGCCTTTCCCAACCATTTAAATTTTTGTCTTACATGTCTAACACTTCCGAAAAACCAATACAACGCCCACCCGGAACAATATATAAAGCTAAACGAACCGTTCACTGGGTACTTATCCGTACGAAAATCCCTATTGATTTACCTGTTTTTACAAGGAAATAAAATGTGAAAAAAATATTTCTACATCCCATGGCCTTTCCCAACCATTTAAATTTTTCTCTTACAGGTCTAACACTTCCGAAAAACCAATACAACGCCCACCCGGAACAATATATAAAGCTAAACGAACCGTTCACTGGGCACTTATCCGTACGAAAATCCCTATTGATTTACCTGTTTTCACAAGGAAATAAAATGTGAAAAAAATATTTCTACATCCCATGGCCTTTCCCAACCATTTAAATTTTTCTCTTACAGGTCTAACACTTCCGAAAAAACAATACAACGCCCACCCGGAACAATATATAAAACTAAACGAACCGTTCACTGGGTACTTATCCGTACGAAAAACCCTATTGATTTACCTGTTTTTACAAGGAAGTAAATGTGAAAAAAATATTTCTACATCCCATGGCCTTTCCCAACCGTTTAAATTTTTCTCTTAGAGGTCTAAGACTTCCGAAAAACCAAAACAACGCCCACCCGGAAAAATATATAAAGCTAAACGAACGGTTCACTGGGTACTTATCCGTACGAAAATCCCTATTGATTTTCCTGTTTTTATAAGGAAGTAAAATGTGAAAAAAATATTTCTACATCCCATGGCCTTTCCCAACCATTTAAATTTTTCTCTTACAGGTCTAACACTTCCGAAAAAACAATACAACGCCCACCCGGAACAATATATAAAGCTAAACGAACGGTTCACTGGGTACTTATCCGTACGAAAAACCCTATTGATTTACCTGTTTTTACAAGGAAGTAAATGTGAAAAAAATATTTCTACATCCCATGGCCTTTCCCAACCATTTAAATTTTTCTCTTACAGGTCTAACACTTCCGAAAAACCAATACAACGCCCACCCGGAAGAATATATAAAGATAAATGAACCGTTCACTGGGTACTTATCCGTATGAAAATCCCTATCGATTTTCCTGTTTTTACAAGGAAGTAAAATGTGAAAAAAATATTTCTACATCCCATGGCCTTTCCCAACCATTTAAATTTTTCGCTTACAGGTCTAACACTTCCGAAAAACCAAAACAACGCCCACCCAGAACAATATATAAAGCTAAACGAACGGTTCACTGGGTACTTATCCGTACGAAAATCCCTATTGATTTTCCTGTTTTTACAAGGAAGTAAAATGTGAAAAAAATATTTCTACATCCCATGGCCTTTCCCAACCATTTAAATTTTTTTCTTACAGGTCTAACGCTTCCGAAAAACCAATACAACGCCCACCCGGAACAATATATAAAGCTAAACGAACCGTTCACTGGGTACATATCAGTACGAAAATCCCTATTGATTTTCCTGTTTTTATAAGGAAGTAAAATGTGAAAAAAATATTTCTACATCCCATGGCCTTTCCCAACCATTTAAATTTTTCTCTTACAGGTCTAACACTTCTGAAAAACCAATACAATGCCCACCCGGAACAATATATAAAGCTAAACGAACCGTTCACTGGGTACTTATCCGTACGAAAAACCCTATTGATTTACCTGTTTTTACAAGGAAGTAAGTGTGAAAAAAATATTTCTACATCCCATGGCCTTTCCCAACCATTTAAATTTTTCTCTTACAGGTCTAACACTTCCAAAAAACCAATACAATGCCCACCCGGAACAATATATAAAGCTAAACGAACCGTTCACTGGGTACTTATCCGTATGAAAATCCCTATTGATTTGCCTGTTTTTAAAAGGAAATAAAATGTGAAAAAAATATTTCTACATCCCATGGCCTTTCCCAACCATTTAAATTTTTCTTTTACAGGTCTAACACTTCTGAAAAACCAATACAACGCCCACCCGGAACAATATATAAAGCTAAACGAACCGTTCACTGGGTACTTATCCGTACGAAAAACCCTATTGATTTACCTATTTTTACAAGGAAGTAAATGTGAAAAAAATATTTCTACATCCCATGGCCTTTCCCAACCATTTAAATTTTTCTCTTACAGGTCTAACACTTCTGAAAAACCAATACAACGCCCACCCGGAAGAATATATAAAGATAAACGAACCGTTCACTGGGTACTTATCCGTATGAAAATACCTATCGATTTTCCTGTTTTTACAAGGAAGTAAAATGTGAAAAAAATATTTCTACATCCCATGGCCTTTCCCAACCATTTAAATTTTTCTTTTACAGGTCTAACACTTCTGAAAAACCAATACAACGCCCACCCGGAACAATATATAAAGCTAAACGAACCGTTCACTGGGTATTTATCCGTACGAAAAACCCTATTGATTTACCTGTTTTTACAAGGAAGTAAATGTGAAAAAAATATTTCTACATCCCATGGCCTTTCCCAACCATTTAAATTTTTCTCTTACAGGTCTAACACTTCCGAAAAACCAAAACAACGCCCACCCGGAACAATATATAAAGCTAAACGAACGGTTCACTGGGTACTTATCCGTACGAAAATCCCTATTGATTTTCCTGTTTTTACAAGGAAGTAAAATGTGAAAAAAATATTTCTACATCCCATGGCCTTTCCCAACCATTTAAATTTTTTTCTTACAGGTCTAACGCTTCCGAAAAACCAATACAACGCCCAACCGGAACAATATATAAAGCTAAACGAACCGTTCACTGGGTACATATCCGTACGAAAATCCCTTTTGATTTTCCTGTTTTTATAAGGAAGTAAAATGTGAAAAAAATATTTCTACATCCCATGGCCTTTCCCAACCATTTAAATTTTTCTCTTACAGGTCTAACACTTCTGAAAAACCAATACAACGCCCACCCGGAACAATATATAAAGCTAAACGAACCGTTCACTGGGTACTTATCCGTACGAAAAACCCTATTGATTTACCTGTTTTTACAAGGAAGTAAATGTGAAAAAAATATTTCTACATCCCATGGCCTTTCCCAACCATTTAAGATTTTCTCTTACAGGTCTAACACTTCCAAAAAACCAATACAATGCCCACCCGGAACAATATATAAAGCTAAACGAACCGTTCACTGGGTACTTATCCGTACGAAAATCCCTATTGATTTACCTGTTTTTAAAAGGAAATAAAATGTGAAAAAAATATTTCTACATCCGATGGCCTTTCCCAACCATTTAAATTTTTCTTTTACAGGTCTAACACTTCTAAAAAACCAATACAACGCCCACCCGAAACAATATATAAAGCTAAACGAACCGTTCACTGGGTACTTATCCGTACGAAAAACCCTATTGATTTACCTATTTTTACAAGGAAGTAAATGTGAAAAAAATATTTCTACATCCCATGGCCTTTCCCAACCATTTAAATTTTTCTCTTACAGGTCTAACACTTCTGAAAAACCAATACAACGCCCACCCGGAAGAATATATAAAGATAAACGAACCGTTCACTGGGTACTTATCCGTATGAAAATACCTATCGATTTTCCTGTTTTTACAAGGAAGTAAAATGTGAAAAAAATATTTCTACATCCCATGGCCTTTCCCAACCATTTAAATTTTTCTTTTACAGGTCTAACACTTCTGAAAAACCAATACAACGCCCACCCGGAACAATATATAAAGCTAAACGAACCGTTCACTGGGTATTTATCCGTACGAAAAACCCTATTGATTTACCTGTTTTTACAAGGAAGTAAATGTGAAAAAAATATTTCTACATCCCATGGCCTTTCCCAACCATTTAAATTTTTCTCTTACAGGTCTAACACTTCCGAAAAACCAAAACAACGCCCACCCGGAACAATATATAAAGCTAAACGAACGGTTCACTGGGTACTTATCCGTACGAAAATCCCTATTGATTTTCCTGTTTTTACAAGGAAGTAAAATGTGAAAAAAATATTTCTACATCCCATGGCCTTTCCCAACCATTTAAATTTTTTTCTTACAGGTCTAACGCTTCCGAAAAACCAATACAACGCCCAACCGGAACAATATATAAAGCTAAACGAACCGTTCACTGGGTACATATCCGTACGAAAATCCCTTTTGATTTTCCTGTTTTTATAAGGAAGTAAAATGTGAAAAAAATATTTCTACATCCCATGGCCTTTCCCAACCATTTAAATTTTTCTCTTACAGGTCTAACACTTCTGAAAAACCAATACAACGCCCACCCGGAACAATATATAAAGCTAAACGAACCGTTCACTGGGTACTTATCCGTACGAAAAACCCTATTGATTTACCTGTTTTTACAAGGAAGTAAATGTGAAAAAAATATTTCTACATCCCATGGCCTTTCCCAACCATTTAAGATTTTCTCTTACAGGTCTAACACTTCCAAAAAACCAATACAATGCCCACCCGGAACAATATATAAAGCTAAACGAACCGTTCACTGTGTACTTATCCGTACGAAAATCCCTATTGATTTACCTGTTTTTAAAAGGAAATAAAATGTGAAAAAAATATTTCTACATCCGATGGCCTTTCCCAACCATTTAAATTTTTCTTTTACAGGTCTAACACTTCTAAAAAACCAATACAACGCCCACCCGAAACAATATATAAAGCTAAACGAACCGTTCACTGGGTACTTATCCGTACGAAAAACCCTATTGATTTACCTGTTTTTACAAGGAAGTAAATGTGAAAAAAATATTTCTACATCCCATGGCCTTTCCCAACCATTTAAATTTTTCTCTTACAGGTCTAACACTTCTGAAAAACCAATACAACGCCCACCCGGAACAATATATAAAGCTAAACGAACCGTTCACTGGGTACTTATCCGTACGAAAAACCCTATTGATTTACCTGTTTTTACAAGGAAGTAAATGTGAAAAAAATATTTCTACATCCCATGGCCTTTCCCAACCATTTAAGATTTTCTCTTACAGGTCTAACACTTCCAAAAAACCAATACAATGCCCACCCGGAACAATATATAAAGCTAAACGAACCGTTCACTGGGTACTTATCCGTACGAAAATCCCTATTGATTTACCTGTTTTTAAAAGGAAATAAAATGTGAAAAAAATATTTCTACATCCGATGGCCTTTCCCAACCATTTAAATTTTTCTTTTACAGGTCTAACACTTCTAAAAAACCAATACAACGCCCACCCGAAACAATATATAAAGCTAAACGAACCGTTCACTGGGTACTTATCCGTACGAAAAACCCTATTGATTTACCTGTTTTTACAAGGAAGTAAATGTGAAAAAAATATTTCTACATCCCATGGCCTTTCCCAACCATTTAAATTTTTCTCTTACAGGTCTAACACTTCCGAAAAACCAATACAACGCCCACCCGGAACAATATATAAAGCTAAACGAACCGTTCACTGGGCACTTATCCGTACGAAAAACCCTATTGATTTACCTGTTTTTACAAGGAAATAAAATGTGAAAAAAATATTTCTACATCCCATGGCCTTTCCCAACCATTTAAATTTTTCTCTTACAGGTCTAACACTTCCGAAAAACCAAAACAACGCCCACCCGGAACAATATATAAAGCTAAACGAACGGTTCACTGGGTATTTATCCGTACAAAAATCCCTATTGATTTTCCTGTTTTTACAAGGAAGTAAAATGTGAAAAAAATATTTCTACATCCCATGGCCTTTCCCAACCATTTAAATTTTTCTCTTACAGGTCTAACACTTCCGAAAAAACAATACAACGCCCACCCGGAACAATATATAAAGCTAAACGAACGGTTCACTGGGTACTTATCCGTACGAAAAACCCTATTGATTTACCTGTTTTTACAAGGAAATAAAATGTGAAAAAAATATTTCTACATCCCATGGCCTTTCCCAACCATTTAAATTTTTCTCTTACAGGTCTAACACTTCCGAAAAACCAATACAACGCCCACCCGGAAGAATATATAAAGATAAACGAACCGTTCACTGGGTACTTATCCGTATGAAAATCCCTATCGATTTTCCTGTTTTTACAAGGAAGTAAAATGTGAAAAAAATATTTCTACATCCCATGGCCTTTCCAAACCATTTAAAATTTTTCTCTTACAGGTCTAACACTTCGGAAAAACCAAAACAACACCCACCCGGAACAATATATAAAGCTAAACGAACGGTTCACTGGGTACTTATCCGTACGAAAATCCCTATTGATTTTCCTGTTTTTACAAGGAAGTAAAATGTGAAAAAAATATTTCTACATCCCATGGCCTTTCCCAACCATTTAAATTTTTTTCTTACAGGTCTAACGCTTCCGAAAAACCAATACAACGCCCACCCAGAACAATATATAAAGCTAAACGAACCGTTCACTGGGTACATATCCGTACGAAAATCCCTATTGATTTTCCTGTTTTTATAAGGAAGTAAAATGTGAAAAAAATATTTCTACATTCCATGCCCTTTCTCAACCATTTAAATTTTTCTCTTACAGGTCTAACACTTCCGAAAAACCAAAACAACGCCCACCCGGAACAATATATAAAGCTAAACGAACGGTTCACTGGGTACTTATCCGTACGAAAATCCCTATTGATTTTCCTGTTTTTACAAGGAAGTAAAATGTGAAAAAAAATATTTCTACATCCCATGGCCTTTCCCAACCATTTAAATTTTACTCTTACAGGTCTAACACTTCCGAAAAAACAATACAACGCCCACCCGGAACAATATATAAAGCTAAACGAATGGTTCACTGGGTACTTATCCGTACGAAAAACCCTATCGATTTACCTGTTTTTACAAGGAAGTAAATGTGAAAAAAATATTTCTACATCCCATGGCCTTTCCCAACCATTTAAATTTTTCTCTTACAGGTCTAACACTTCCGAAAAACCAATACAACGCCCACCCGGAAGAATATATAAAGCTAAACGAACCGTTCACTGGGTACATATCCGTACGAAAATCCCTATTGATTTTCCTGTTTTTATAAGGAAGTAAAATGTGAAAAAAGTATTTCTACATCCCATGGCCTTTCTCAACCATTTAAATTTTTCTCTTACAGGTCTAACACTTCCAAAAAACCAATACAACGCCCACCCGGAACAATATATAAAGCTAAACGAACGGTTCACTGGGTACTTATCCGTACGAAAATCCCTATTGATTTTCCTGTTTTTACAAGGAAGTAAAATGTGAAAAAAATATTTCTACATCCCATGGCCTTTCCCAACCATTTAAATTTTTTTCTTACAGGTCTAACGCTTCCGAAAAACCAATACAATGCCCACCCGGAACAATATATAAAGCTAAACGAACCGTTCACTGGGTACATATCCGTACGAAAATCCCTATCGATTTTCCTGTTTTTACAAGGAAGTAAAATGTGAAAAAAATATTTCTACATCCCATGGCCTTTCCCAACCATTTAAATTTTTCTTTTACAGGTCTAACACTTCTGAAAAACCAATACAACGCCCACCCGGAACAATATATAAAGCTAAACGAACCGTTCACTGGGTACTTATCCGTACGAAAAACCCTATTGATTTACCTGTTTTTACAAGGAAGTAAATGTGAAAAAAATATTTCTACATCCCATGGCCTTTCCCAACCATTTAAATTTTTCTCTTACAGGTCTAACACTTCCGAAAAACCAAAACAACGCCCACCCGGAACAATATATAAAGCTAAACGAACCGTTCACTGGGTACTTATCCGTACGAAAATCCCTATTGATTTTCCTGTTTTTACAAGGAAGTAAAATGTGAAAAAAATATTTCTACATCCCATGGCCTTTCCCAACCATTTAAATTTTTTTCTTACAGGTCTAACGCTTCAGAAAAACCAATACAACGCCCACCCGGAACAATATATAAAGCTAAACGAACCGTTCACTGGGTACATATCCGTACGAAAATCCCTATTGATTTTCCTGTTTTTATAAGGAAGTAAAATGTGAAAAAAATATTTCTACATCCCATGGCCTTTCCCAACCATTTAAATTTTACAGGTCTAACACTTCTGAAAAACCAATACAACGCCCACCCGGAACAATATATAAAGCTAAACGAACCGTTCACTGGGTACTTATCCGTACGAAAAACCCTATTGATTTACCTGTTTTTACAAGGAAGTAAATGTGAAAAAAATATTTCTACATCCCATGGCCTTTCCCAACCATTTAAATTTTTCTCTTACAGGTCTAACACTTCCGAAAAACCAAAACAACGCCCACCCGGAACAATATATAAAGCTAAACGAACGGTTCACTGGGTACTTATCCGTACGAAAATCCCTATTGATTTTCCTGTTTTTACAAGGAAGTAAAATGTGAAAAAAATATTTCTACATCCCATGGCCTTTCCCAACCATTTAAATTTTTTTCTTACAGGTCTAACGCTTCCGAAAAACCAATACAACGCCCACCCGGAACAATATATAAAGCTAAACGAACCGTTCACTGGGTACATATCCGTACGAAAATCCCTATTGATTTTCCTGTTTTTATAAGGAAGTAAAATGTGAAAAAAATATTTCTACATCCCATGGCCTTTCCCAACCATTTAAATTTTTCTCTTACAGGTCTAACACTTCTGAAAAACCAATACAACGCCCACCCGGAACAATATATAAAGCTAAACGAACCGTTCACTGGGTACTTATCCGTACGAAAAACCCTATTGATTTACCTGTTTTTACAAGGAAGTAAATGTGAAAAAAATATTTCTACATCCCATGGCCTTTCCCAACCATTTAAGATTTTCTCTTACAGGTCTAACACTTCCAAAAAACCAATACAATGCCCACCCGGAACAATATATAAAGCTAAACGAACCGTTCACTGGGTACTTATCCGTACGAAAATCCCTATTGATTTACCTGTTTTTAAAAGGAAATAAAATGTGAAAAAAATATTTCTACATCCGATGGCCTTTCCCAACCATTTAAATTTTTCTTTTACAGGTCTAACACTTCTGAAAAACCAATACAACGCCCACCCGAAACAATATATAAAGCTAAACGAACCGTTCACTGGGTACTTATCCGTACGAAAAACCCTATTGATTTACCTGTTTTTACAAGGAAGTAAATGTGAAAAAAATATTTCTACATCCCATGGCCTTTCCCAACCATTTAAATTTTTCTCTTACAGGTCTAACACTTCCGAAAAACCAATACAACGCCCACCCGGAACAATATATAAAGCTAAACGAACCGTTCACTGGGCACTTATCCGTACGAAAAACCCTATTGATTTACCTGTTTTTACAAGGAAATAAAATGTGAAAAAAATATTTCTACATCCCATGGCCTTTCCCAACCATTTAATTTTTTCTCTTACAGGTCTAACACTTCCGAAAAACCAAAACAACGCCCACCCGGAACAATATATAAAGCTAAACGAACGGTTCACTGGGTACTTATCCGTACAAAAATCCCTATTGATTTTCCTGTTTTTACAAGGAAGTAAAATGTGAAAAAAATATTTCTACATCCCATGGCCTTTCCCAACCATTTAAATTTTTCTCTTACAGGTCTAACACTTCCGAAAAAACAATACAACGCCCACCCGGAACAATATATAAAGCTAAACGAACGGTTCACTGGGTACTTATCCGTACGAAAAACCCTATTGATTTACCTGTTTTTACAAGGAAGTAAATGTGAAAAAAATATTTCTACATCCCATGGCCTTTCCCAACCATTTAAATTTTTCTCTTACAGGTCTAACACTTCCGAAAAACCAATACAACGCCCACCCGGAAGAATATATAAAGATAAACGAACCGTTCACTGGGTACTTATCCATATGAAAATCCCTATCGATTTTCCTGTTTTTACAAGGAAGTAAAATGTGAAAAAAATATTTCTACATCCCATGGCCTTTCCAAACCATTTAAAATTTTTCTCTTACAGGTCTAACACTTCCGAAAAACCAAAACAACACCCACCCGGAACAATATATAAAGCTAAACGAACGGTTCACTGGGTATTTATCCGTACGAAAATCCCTATTGATTTTCCTGTTTTTACAAGGAAGTAAAATGTGAAAAAAATATTTCTACATCCCATGGCCTTTCCCAACCATTTAAATTTTTTTCTTACAGGTCTAACGCTTCCGAAAAACCAATACAACGCCCACCCGGAACAATATATAAAGCTAAACGAATGGTTCACTGGGTACTTATCCGTACGAAAAACCCTATTGATTTACCTGTTTTTACAAGGAAGTAAATGTGAAAAAAATATTTCTACATCCCATGGCCTTTCCCAACCATTTAAATTTTTCTCTTACAGGTCTAACACTTCCGAAAAACCAATACAACGCCCACCCGGAAGAATATATAAAGATAAACGAACCGTTCACTGGGTACTTATCCATATGAAAATCCCTATCGATTTTCCTGTTTTTACAAGGAAGTAAAATGTGAAAAAAATATTTCTACATCCCATGGCCTTTCCCAACCATTTAAAATTTTTCTCTTACAGGTCTAACACTTCCGAAAAACCAAAACAACGCCCACCCGGAACAATATATAAAGCTAAACGAACGGTTCACTGGGTACTTATCCGTACGAACATCCCTATTGATTTTCCTGTTTTTACAAGGAAGTAAAATGTGAAAAAAATATTTCTACATCCCATGGCCTTTCCCAACCATTTAAATTTTTTTCTTACAGGTCTAACGCTTCCGAAAAACCAATACAACGCCCACCCAGAACAATATATAAAGCTAAACGAACCGTTCACTGGGTACATATCCGTACGAAAATCCCTATTGATTTTCCTGTTTTTATAAGGAAGTAAAATGTGAAAAAAGTATTTCTACATCCCATGGCCTTTCTCAACCATTTAAATTTTTCTCTTACAGGTCTAACACTTCCAAAAAACCAATACAACGCCCACCCGGAACAATATATAAAGCTAAACGAACGGTTCACTGGGTACTTATCCGTACGAAAATCCCTATTGATTTTCCTGTTTTTACAAGGAAGTAAAATGTGAAAAAAATATTTCTACATCCCATGGCCTTTCCCAACCATTTAAATTTTTTTCTTACAGGTCTAACGCTTCCGAAAAACCAATACAATGCCCACCCGGAACAATATATAAAGCTAAACGAACCGTTCACTGGGTACATATCCGTACGAAAATCCCTATCGATTTTCCTGTTTTTACAAGGAAGTAAAATGTGAAAAAATATTTCTACATCCCATGGCCTTTCCAAACCATTTAAAATTTTTCTCTTACAGGTCTAACACTTCCGAAAAACCAAAACAACACCCACCCGGAACAATATATAAAGCTAAACGAACGGTTCACTGGGTATTTATCCGTACGAAAAACCCTATTGATTTACCTGTTTTTACAAGGAAGTAAATGTGAAAAAAATATTTCTACATCCCATGGCCTTTCCCAACCATTTAAATTTTTCTCTTACAGGTCTAACACTTCCGAAAAACCAATACAACGCCCACCCGGAAGAATATATAAAGATAAATGAACCGTTCACTGGGTACTTATCCGTATGAAAATCCCTATCGATTTTCCTGTTTTTACAAGGAAGTAAAATGTGAAAAAAATATTTCTACATCCCATGGCCTTTCCCAACCATTTAAATTTTTCTCTTACAGGTCTAACACTTCCGAAAAACCAAAACAAGGCCCACCCAGAACAATATATAAAGCTAAACAAACGGTTCACTGGGTACTTATCCGTACGAAAATCCCTATTGATTTTCCTGTTTTTACAAGGAAGTAAAATGTGAAAAAAATATTTCTACATCCCATGGCCTTTCCCAACCATTTAAATTTTTTTCTTACAGGTCTAACGCTTCCGAAAAACCAATACAACGCCCACCCGGAACAATATATAAAGCTAAACGAACCGTTCACTGGGTACATATCCGTACGAAAATCCCTATTGATTTTCCTGTTTTTATAAGGAAGTAAAATGTGAAAAAAATATTTCTACATCCCATGGCCTTTCCCAACCATTTAAATTTTTCTCTTACAGGTCTAACACTTCTGAAAAACCAATACAATGCCCACCCGGAACAATATATAAAGCTAAACGAACCGTTCACTGGGTACTTATCCGTACGAAAAACCCTATTGATTTACCTGTTTTTACAAGGAAGTAAATGTGAAAAAAATATTTCTACATCCCATGGCCTTTCCCAACCGTTTAAATTTTTCTCTTAGAGGTCTAAGACTTCCGAAAAACCAAAACAAAGCCCACCCGGAACAATATATAAAGCTAAACGAACGGTTCACTGGGTACTTATCCGTACGAAAATCCCTATTGATTTTCCTGTTTTTATAAGGAAGTAAAATGTGAAAAAAATATTTCTACATCCCATGGCCTTTCCCAACCGTTTAAATTTTTCTCTTAGAGGTCTAACACTTCCGAAAAACCAAAACAACGCCCACCCGGAACAATATATAAAGCTAAACGAACGGTTCACTGGGTACTTATCCGTACGAAAATCCCTATTGATTTTCCTGTTTTTATAAGGAAGTAAAATGTGAAAAAAATATTTCTACATCCCATGGCCTTTCCCAACCATTTAAATTTTTCTCTTACAGGTCTAACACTTCCGAAAAAACAATACAACGCCCACCCGGAACAATATATAAAGCTAAACGAACGGTTCACTGGGTACTTATCCGTACGAAAAACCCTATTGATTTACCTGTTTTTACAAGGAAGTAAATGTGAAAAAAATATTTCTACATCCCATGGCCTTTCCCAACCATTTAAATTTTTCTCTTACAGGTCTAACACTTCCGAAAAACCAATACAACGCCCACCCGGAAGAATATATAAAGATAAATGAACCGTTCACTGGGTACTTATCCGTATGAAAATCCCTATCGATTTTCCTGTTTTTACAAGGAAGTAAAATGTGAAAAAAATATTTCTACATCCCATGGCCTTTCCCAACCATTTAAATTTTTCTCTTACAGGTCTAACACTTCCGAAAAACCAAAACAACGCCCACCCAGAACAATATATAAAGCTAAACGAACGGTTCACTGGGTACTTATCCGTACGAAAATCCCTATTGATTTTCCTGTTTTTACAAGGAAGTAAAATGTGAAAAAAATATTTCTACATCCCATGGCCTTTCCCAACCATTTAAATTTTTTTCTTACAGGTCTAACGCTTCCGAAAAACCAATACAACGCCCACCCGGAACAATATATAAAGCTAAACGAACCGTTCACTGGGTACATATCCGTACGAAAATCCCTATTGATTTTCCTGTTTTTATAAGGAAGTAAAATGTGAAAAAAATATTTCTACATCCCATGGCCTTTCCCAACCATTTAAATTTTTCTCTTACAGGTCTAACACTTCTGAAAAACCAATACAATGCCCACCCGGAACAATATATAAAGCTAAACGAACCGTTCACTGGGTACTTATCCGTACGAAAAACCCTATTGATTTACCTGTTTTTACAAGGAAGTAAATGTGAAAAAAATATTTCTACATCCCATGGCCTTTCCCAACCGTTTAAATTTTTCTCTTAGAGGTCTAAGACTTCCGAAAAACCAAAACAAAGCCCACCCGGAACAATATATAAAGCTAAACGAACGGTTCACTGGGTACTTATCCGTACGAAAATCCCTATTGATTTTCCTGTTTTTATAAGGAAGTAAAATGTGAAAAAAATATTTCTACATCCCATGGCCTTTCCCAACCATTTAAATTTTTCTCTTACAGGTCTAACACTTCCGAAAAAACAATACAACGCCCACCCGGAACAATATATAAAGCTAAACGAACGGTTCACTGGGTACTTATCCGTACGAAAAACCCTATTGATTTACCTGTTTTTACAAGGAAGTAAATGTGAAAAAAATATTTCTACATCCCATGGCCTTTCCCAACCATTTAAATTTTTCTCTTACAGGTCTAACACTTCCGAAAAACCAAAACAACGCCCACCCAGAACAATATATAAAGCTAAACGAACGGTTCACTGGGTACTTATCCGTACGAAAATCCCTATTGATTTTCCTGTTTTTACAAGGAAGTAAAATGTGAAAAAAATATTTCTACATCCCATGGCCTTTCCCAACCATTTAAATTTTTTTCTTACAGGTCTAACGCTTCCGAAAAACCAATACAACGCCCACCCGGAACAATATATAAAGCTAAACGAACCGTTCACTGGGTACATATCCGTACGAAAATCCCTATTGATTTTCCTGATTTTATAAGGAAGTAAAATGTGAAAAAAATATTTCTACATCCCATGGCCTTTCCCAACCATTTAAATTTTTCTCTTACAGGTCTAACACTTTTGAAAAACCAATACAATGCCCACCCGGAACAATATATAAAGCTAAACGAACCGTTCACTGGGTACTTATCCGTATGAAAATCCCTATTGATTTGCCTGTTTTTAAAAGGAAATAAAATGTGAAAAAAATATTTCTACATCCCATGGCCTTTCCCAACCATTTAAATTTTTCTTTTACAGGTCTAACACTTCTGAAAAACCAATACAACGCCCACCCGGAACAATATATAAAGCTAAACGAACCGTTCACTGGGTACTTATCCGTACGAAAAACCCTATTGATTTACCTATTTTTACAAGGAAGTAAATGTGAAAAAAATATTTCTACATCCCATGGCCTTTCCCAACCATTTAAATTTTTCTCTTACAGGTCTAACACTTCCGAAAAACCAAAACAACGCCCACCCGGAACAATATATAAAGCTAAACGAACGGTTCACTGGGTACTTATCCGTACGAAAATCCCTATTGATTTTCCTGTTTTTACAAGGAAGTAAAATGTGAAAAAAAATATTTCTACATCCCATGGCCTTTCCCAACCATTTAAATTTTTCTCTTACAGGTCTAACACTTCCGAAAAAACAATACAACGCCCACCCGGAACAATATATAAAGCTAAACGAACGGTTCACTGGGTACTTATCCGTACGAAAATCCCTATTGATTTTCCTGTTTTTACAAGGAAGTAAAATGTGAAAAAAATATTTCTACATCCCATGGCCTTTCCCAACCATTTAAATTTTTTTCTTACAGGTCTAACGCTTCCGAAAAACCAATACAACGCCCACCCGGAACAATATATAAAGCTAAACGAACCGTTCACTGGGTACATATCCGTACGAAAATCCCTATTGATTTTCCTGTTTTTATAAGGAAGTAAAATGTGAAAAAAATATTTCTACATCCCATGGCCTTTCCCAACCATTTAAATTTTTCTCTTACAGGTCTAACACTTCTGAAAAACCAATACAATGCCCACCCGGAACAATATATAAAGCTAAACGAACCGTTCACTGGGTACTTATCCGTACGAAAAACCCTATTGATTTACCTGTTTTTACAAGGAAGTAAGTGTGAAAAAAATATTTCTACATTCCATGGCCTTTCCCAACCATTTAAATTTTTCTCTTACAGGTCTAACACTTCCAAAAAACCAATACAATGCCCACCCGGAACAATATATAAAGCTAAACGAACCGTTCACTGGGTACTTATCCGTATGAAAATCCCTATTGATTTGCCTGTTTTTAAAAGGAAATAAAATGTGAAAAAAATATTTCTACATCCCATGGCCTTTCCCAACCATTTAAATTTTTCTTTTACAGGTCTAACACTTCTGAAAAACCAATACAACGCCCACCCGGAACAATATATAAAGCTAAACGAACCGTTCACTGGGTACTTATCCGTACGAAAAACCCTATTGATTTACCTAT
Source organism: Paroedura picta (assembly GCF_049243985.1). Classification (NCBI taxonomy): domain Eukaryota; kingdom Metazoa; phylum Chordata; class Lepidosauria; order Squamata; family Gekkonidae; genus Paroedura; species Paroedura picta. Next base: position 18,203,982 of record NC_135372.1, read on the forward strand.
TTTTACAAGGAAGTAAATGTGAAAAAAATATTTCTACATCCCATGGCCTTTCCCAACCATTTAAATTTTTCTCTTACAGGTCTAACACTTCCGAAAAACCAAAACAACGCCCACCCGGAACAATATATAAAGCTAAACGAACGGTTCACTGGGTACTTATCCGTACGAAAATCCCTATTGATTTTCCTGTTTTTACAAGGAAGTAAAATGTGAAAAAAAATATTTCTACATCCCATGGCCTTTCCCAACCATTTAAATTTTTCTCTTACAGGTCTAACACTTCCGAAAAAACAATACAACGCCCACCCGGAACAATATATAAAGCTAAACGAACGGTTCACTGGGTACTTATCCGTACGAAAAACCCTATTGATTTACCTGTTTTTACAAGGAAGTAAATGTGAAAAAAATATTTCTACATCCCATGGCCTTTCCCAACCATTTAAATTTTTCTCTTACAGGTCTAACACTTCCGAAAAACCAATACAACGCCCACCCGGAAGAATATATAAAGATAAACGAACCGTTCACTGGGTACTTATCCGTATGAAAATACCTATCGATTTTCCTGTTTTTACAAGGAAGTAAAATGTGAAAAAAATATTTCTACATCCCATGGCCTTTCCCAACCATTTAAATTTTTCTTTTACAGGTCTAACACTTCTGAAAAACCAATACAACGCCCACCCGGAACAATATATAAAGCTAAACGAACCGTTCACTGGGTATTTATCCGTACGAAAAACCCTATTGATTTACCTGTTTTTACAAGGAAGTAAATGTGAAAAAAATATTTCTACATCCCATGGCCTTTCCCAACCATTTAAATTTTTCTCTTACAGGTCTAACACTTCCGAAAAACCAAAACAACGCCCACCCGGAACAATATATAAAGCTAAACGAACGGTTCACTGGGTACTTATCCGTACGAAAATTTCTATTGATTTTCCTGTTTTTACAAGGAAGTAAAATGTGAAAAAAATATTTCTACATCCCATGGCCTTTCCCAACCATTTAAATTTTTTTCTTACAGGTCTAACGCTTCCGAAAAACCAATACAACGCCCAACCGGAACAATATATAAAGCTAAACGAACCGTTCACTAGGTACATATCCGTACGAAAATCCCTTTTGATTTTCCTGTTTTTATAAGGAAGTAAAATGTGAAAAAAATATTTCTACATCCCATGGCCTTTCCCAACCATTTAAATTTTGCTCTTACAGGTCTAACACTTCTGAAAAACCAATACAACGCCCACCCGGAACAATATATAAAGCTAAACGAACCGTTCACTGGGTACTTATCCGTACGAAAAACCCTATTGATTTACCTGTTTTTACAAGGAAGTAAATGTGAAAAAAATATTTCTACATCCCATGGCCTTTCCCAACCATTTAAGATTTTCTCTTACAGGTCTAACACTTCCAAAAAACCAATACAATGCCCACCCGGAACAATATATAAAGCTAAACGAACCGTTCACTGGGTACTTATCCGTACGAAAGTCCCTATTGATTTACCTGTTTTTAAAAGGAAATAAAATGTGAAAAAAATATTTCTACATCCGATGGCCTTTCCCAACCATTTAAATTTTTCTTTTACAGGTCTAACACTTCTGAAAAACCAATACAACGCCCACCCGAAACAATATATAAAGCTAAACGAACCGTTCACTGGGTACTTATCCGTACGAAAAACCCTATTGATTTACCTGTTTTTACAAGGAAGTAAATGTGAAAAAAATATTTCTACATCCCATGGCCTTTCCCAACCATTTAAATTTTTCTCTTACAGGTCTAACACTTCCGAAAAACCAATACAACGCCCACCCGGAACAATATATAAAGCTAAACGAACCGTTCACTGGGCACTTATCCGTACGAAAAACCCTATTGATTTACCTGTTTTTACAAGGAAATAAAATGTGAAAAAAATATTTCTACATCCCATGGCCTTTCCCAACCATTTAAATTTTTCTCTTACAGGTCTAACACTTCCGAAAAACCAAAACAACGCCCACCCGGAACAATATATAAAGCTAAACGAACCGTTCACTGGGTACTTATCCGTACGAAAAACCCTATTGATTTACCTATTTTTACAAGGAAGTAAATGTGAAAAAAATATTTCTACATCCCATGGCCTTTCCCAACCATTTAAATTTTTCTCTTACAGGTCTAACACTTCCGAAAAACCAAAACAACGCCCACCCGGAACAATATATAAAGCTAAACGAACGGTTCACTGGGTACTTATCCGTACGAAAATCCCTATTGATTTTCCTGTTTTTACAAGGAAGTAAAATGTGAAAAAAAATATTTCTACATCCCATGGCCTTTCCCAACCATTTAAATTTTTCTCTTACAGGTCTAACACTTCCGAAAAAACAATACAACGCCCACCCGGAACAATATATAAAGCTAAACGAACGGTTCACTGGGTACTTATCCGTACGAAAAACCCTATTGATTTACCTGTTTTTACAAGGAAGTAAATGTGAAAAAAATATTTCTACATCCCATGGCCTTTCCCAACCATTTAAATTTTTCTCTTACAGGTCTAACACTTCCGAAAAACCAATACAACGCCCACCCGGAAGAATATATAAAGATAAACGAACCGTTCACTGGGTACTTATCCGTATGAAAATACCTATCGATTTTCCTGTTTTTACAAGGAAGTAAAATGTGAAAAAAATATTTCTACATCCCATGGCCTTTCCCAACCATTTAAATTTTTCTTTTACAGGTCTAACACTTCTGAAAAACCAATACAACGCCCACCCGGAACAATATATAAAGCTAAACGAACCGTTCACTGGGTATTTATCCGTACGAAAAACCCTATTGATTTACCTGTTTTTACAAGGAAGTAAATGTGAAAAAAATATTTCTACATCCCATGGCCTTTCCCAACCATTTAAATTTTTCTCTTACAGGTCTAACACTTCCGAAAAACCAAAACAACGCCCACCCGGAACAATATATAAAGCTAAACGAACGGTTCACTGGGTACTTATCCGTACGAAAATCCCTATTGATTTTCCTGTTTTTACAAGGAAGTAAAATGTGAAAAAAATATTTCTACATCCCATGGCCTTTCCCAACCATTTAAATTTTTTTCTTACAGGTCTAACGCTTCCGAAAAACCAATACAACGCCCAACCGGAACAATATATAAAGCTAAACGAACCGTTCACTAGGTACATATCCGTACGAAAATCCCTTTTGATTTTCCTGTTTTTATAAGGAAGTAAAATGTGAAAAAAATATTTCTACATCCCATGGCCTTTCCCAACCATTTAAATTTTGCTCTTACAGGTCTAACACTTCTGAAAAACCAATACAACGCCCACCCGGAACAATATATAAAGCTAAACGAACCGTTCACTGGGTACTTATCCGTACGAAAAACCCTATTGATTTACCTGTTTTTACAAGGAAGTAAATGTGAAAAAAATATTTCTACATCCCATGGCCTTTCCCAACCATTTAAGATTTTCTCTTACAGGTCTAACACTTCCAAAAAACCAATACAATGCCCACCCGGAACAATATATAAAGCTAAACGAACCGTTCACTGGGTACTTATCCGTACGAAAGTCCCTATTGATTTACCTGTTTTTAAAAGGAAATAAAATGTGAAAAAAATATTTCTACATCCGATGGCCTTTCCCAACCATTTAAATTTTTCTTTTACAGGTCTAACACTTCTGAAAAACCAATACAACGCCCACCCGAAACAATATATAAAGCTAAACGAACCGTTCACTGGGTACTTATCCGTACGAAAAACCCTATTGATTTACCTGTTTTTACAAGGAAGTAAATGTGAAAAAAATATTTCTACATCCCATGGCCTTTCCCAACCATTTAAATTTTTCTCTTACAGGTCTAACACTTCCGAAAAACCAATACAACGCCCACCCGGAACAATATATAAAGCTAAACGAACCGTTCACTGGGCACTTATCCGTACGAAAAACCCTATTGATTTACCTGTTTTTACAAGGAAATAAAATGTGAAAAAAATATTTCTACATCCCATGGCCTTTCCCAACCATTTAAATTTTTCTCTTACAGGTCTAACACTTCCGAAAAACCAAAACAACGCCCACCCGGAACAATATATAAAGCTAAACGAACGGTTCACTGGGTACTTATCCGTACAAAAATCCCTATTGATTTTCCTGTTTTTACAAGGAAGTAAAATGTGAAAAAAATATTTCTACATCCCATGGCCTTTCCCAACCATTTAAATTTTTCTCTTACAGGTCTAACACTTCCAAAAAAACAATACAACGCCCACCCGGAACAATATATAAAGCTAAACGAACGGTTCACTGGGTACTTATCCGTACGAAAAACCCTATTGATTTACCTGTTTTTACAAGGAAGTAAATGTGAAAAAAATATTTCTACATCCCATGGCCTTTCCCAACCATTTAAATTTTTCTCTTACAGGTCTAACACTTCCGAAAAAACAATACAACGCCCACCCGGAACAATATATAAAGCTAAACGAACGGTTCACTGGGTACTTATCCGTACGAAAAACCCTATTGATTTACCTGTTTTTACAAGGAAGTAAATGTGAAAAAAATATTTCTACATCCCATGGCCTTTCCCAACCATTTAAATTTTTCTCTTACAGGTCTAACACTTCCGAAAAACCAATACAACGCCCACCCGGAAGAATATATAAAGATAAACGAACCGTTCACTGGGTACTTATCCGTATGAAAATACCTATCGATTTTCCTGTTTTTACAAGGAAGTAAAATGTGAAAAAAATATTTCTACATCCCATGGCCTTTCCCAACCATTTAAATTTTTCTTTTACAGGTCTAACACTTCTGAAAAACCAATACAACGCCCACCCGGAACAATATATAAAGCTAAACGAACCGTTCACTGGGTATTTATCCGTACGAAAAACCCTATTGATTTACCTGTTTTTACAAGGAAGTAAAATGTGAAAAAAATATTTCTACATCCCATGGCCTTTCCCAACCATTTAAATTTTTTTCTTACAGGTCTAACGCTTCCGAAAAGCCAATACAACGCCCAACCGGAACAATATATAAAGCTAAACGAACCGTTCACTGGGTACATATCCGTACGAAAATCCCTTTTGATTTTCCTGTTTTTATAAGGAAGTAAAATGTGAAAAAAATATTTCTACATCCCATGGCCTTTCCCAACCATTTAAATTTTTCTCTTACAGGTCTAACACTTCTGAAAAACCAATACAACGCCCACCCGGAACAATATATAAAGCTAAACGAACCGTTCACTGGGTACTTATCCGTACGAAAAACCCTATTGATTTACCTGTTTTTACAAGGAAGTAAATGTGAAAAAAATATTTCCACATCCCATGGCCTTTCCCAACCATTTAAGATTTTCTCTTACAGGTCTAACACTTCCAAAAAACCAATACAATGCCCACCCGGAACAATATATAAAGCTAAACGAACCGTTCACTGGGTACTTATCCGTACGAAAATCCCTATTGATTTACCTGTTTTTAAAAGGAAATAAAATGTGAAAAAAATATTTCTACATCCGATGGCCTTTCCCAACCATTTAAATTTTTCTTTTACAGGTCTAACACTTCTGAAAAACCAATACAACGCCCACCCGAAACAATATATAAAGCTAAACGAACCGTTCACTGGGTACTTATCCGTACGAAAAACCCTATTGATTTACCTGTTTTTACAAGGAAGTAAATGTGAAAAAAATATTTCTACATCCCATGGCCTTTCCCAACCATTTAAATTTTTCTCTTACAGGTCTAACACTTCCGAAAAACCAAAACAACGCCCACCCGGAACAATATATAAAGCTAAACGAACGGTTCACTGGGTACTTATCCGTACGAAAATCCCTATTGATTTTCCTGTTTTTACAAGGAAGTAAAATGTGAAAAAAATATTTCTACATCCCATGCCCTTTCTCAACCATTTAAATTTTTCTCTTACAGGTCTAACACTTCCGAAAAACCAAAACAACGCCCACCCGGAACAATATATAAAGCTAAACGAACGGTTCACTGGGTACTTATCCGTACGAAAATCCCTATTGATTTTCCTGTTTTTACAAGGAAGTAAAATGTGAAAAAAAATATTTCTACATCCCATGGCCTTTCCCAACCATTTAAATTTTACTCTTACAGGTCTAACACTTCCGAAAAAACAATACAACGCCCACCCGGAACAATATATAAAGCTAAACGAATGGTTCACTGGGTACTTATCCGTACGAAAAACCCTATTGATTTACCTGTTTTTACAAGGAAGTAAATGTGAAAAAAATATTTCTACATCCCATGGCCTTTCCCAACCATTTAAATTTTTCTCTTAGAGGTCTAACACTTCCGAAAAACCAATACAACGCCCACCCGGAAGAATATATAAAGATAAACGAACCGTTCACTGGGTACTTATCCATATGAAAATCCCTATTGATTTTCCTGTTTTTACAAGGAAGTAAAATGTGAAAAAAATATTTCTACATCCCATGGCCTTTCCCAACCATTTAAATTTTTCTCTTACAGGTCTAACGCTTCCGAAAAACCAATACAATGCCCACCCGGAACAATATATAAAGGTAAACGAACCGTTCACTGGGTACATATCCGTACGAAAATCCCTATCGATTTTCCTGTTTTTACAAGGAAGTAAGATGTGAAAAAAAATATTTCTACATCCCATGGCCTTTCCCAACCATTTAAATTTTTCTTTTACAGGTCTAACACTTCTGAAAAACCAATACAACGCCCACCCGGAACAATATATAAAGCTAAACGAACCGTTCACTGGGTACTTATCCGTACGAAAAACCCTATTGATTTACCTGTTTTTACAAGGAAGTAAATGTGAAAAAAATATTTCTACATCCCATGGCCTTTCCCAACCATTTAAATTTTTCTCTTACAGGTCTAACACTTCCGAAAAACCAAAACAACGCCCACCCGGAACAATATATAAAGCTAAACGAACGGTTCACTGGGTACTTATCCGTACGAAAATCCCTATTGATTTTCCTGTTTTTACAAGGAAGTAAAATGTGAAAAAAATATTTCTACATCCCATGGCCTTTCCCAACCATTTAAATTTTTTTCTTACAGGTCTAACGCTTCCGAAAAACCAATACAACGCCCACCCGGAACAATATATAAAGCTAAACGAACCGTTCACTGGGTACATATCCGTACGAAAATCCCTATTGATTTTCCTGTATTTATAAGGAAGTAAAATGTGAAAAAAATATTTCTACATCCCATGGCCTTTCCCAACCATTTAAATTTTTCTCTTACAGGTCTAACACTTCTGAAAAACCAATACAACGCCCACCCGGAACAATATATAAAGCTAAACGAACCGTTCACTGGGTACTTATCCGTACGAAAAACCCTATTGATTTACCTGTTTTTACAAGGAAGTAAATGTGAAAAAAATATTTCTACATCCCATGGCCTTTCCCAACCATTTAAGATTTTCTCTTACAGGTCTAACACTTCCAAAAAACCAATACAATGCCCACCCGGAACAATATATAAAGCTAAACGAACCGTTCACTGGGTACTTATCCGTACGAAAATCCCTATTGATTTACCTGTTTTTAAAAGGAAATAAAATGTGAAAAAAATATTTCTACATCCGATGGCCTTTCCCAACCATTTAAATTTTTCTTTTACAGGTCTAACACTTCTGAAAAACCAATACAACGCCCACCCGAAACAATATATAAAGCTAAACGAACCGTTCACTGGGTACTTATCCGTACGAAAAACCCTATTGATTTACCTGTTTTTACAAGGAAGTAAATGTGAAAAAAATATTTCTACATCCCATGGCCTTTCCCAACCATTTAAATTTTTCTCTTACAGGTCTAACACTTCCGAAAAACCAATACAACGCCCACCCGGAACAATATATAAAGCTAAACGAACCGTTCACTGGGCACTTATCCGTACGAAAAACCCTATTGATTTACCTGTTTTTACAAGGAAATAAAATGTGAAAAAAATATTTCTACATCCCATGGCCTTTCCCAACCATTTAATTTTTTCTCTTACAGGTCTAACACTTCCGAAAAACCAAAACAACGCCCACCCGGAACAATATATAAAGCTAAACGAACGGTTCACTGGGTACTTATCCGTACAAAAATCCCTATTGATTTTCCTGTTTTTACAAGGAAGTAAAATGTGAAAAAAATATTTCTACATCCCATGGCCTTTCCCAACCATTTAAATTTTTCTCTTACAGGTCTAACACTTCCGAAAAAACAATACAACGCCCACCCGGAACAATATATAAAGCTAAACGAACGGTTCACTGGGTACTTATCCGTACGAAAAACCCTATTGATTTACCTGTTTTTACAAGGAAGTAAATGTGAAAAAAATATTTCTACATCCCATGGCCTTTCCCAACCATTTAAATTTTTCTCTTACAGGTCTAACACTTCCGAAAAACCAATACAACGCCCACCCGGAAGAATATATAAAGATAAACGAACCGTTCACTGGGTACTTATCCATATGAAAATCCCTATCGATTTTCCTGTTTTTACAAGGAAGTAAAATGTGAAAAAAATATTTCTACATCCCATGGCCTTTCCAAACCATTTAAAATTTTTCTCTTACAGGTCTAACACTTCCGAAAAACCAAAACAACACCCACCCGGAACAATATATAAAGCTAAACGAACGGTTCACTGGGTATTTATCCGTACGAAAATCCCTATTGATTTTCCTGTTTTTACAAGGAAGTAAAATGTGAAAAAAATATTTCTACATCCCATGGCCTTTCCCAACCATTTAAATTTTTTTCTTACAGGTCTAACGCTTCCGAAAAACCAATACAACGCCCACCCGGAACAATATATAAAGCTAAACGAACCGTTCACTGGGTACATATCCGTACGAAAATCCCTATTGATTTTCCTGTTTTTACAAGGAAGTAAAATGTGAAAAAAATATTTCTACATCCCATGGCCTTTCTCAACCATTTAAATTTTTCTCTTACAGGTCTAACACTTCCAAAAAACCAATACAACGCCCACCCGGAACAATATATAAAGCTAAACGAACGGTTCACTGGGTACTTATCCGTACGAAAATCCCTATTGATTTTCCTGTTTTTACAAGGAAGTAAAATGTGAAAAAAATATTTCTACATCCCATGGCCTTTCCCAACCATTTAAATTTTTTTCTTACAGGTCTAACGCTTCCGAAAAACCAATACAATGCCCACCCAGAACAATATATAAAGCTAAACGAACCGTTCACTGGGTACATATCCGTACGAAAATCCCTATTGATTTTCCTGTTTTTATAAGGAAGTAAAATGTGAAAAAAATATTTCTACATCCCATGCCCTTTCTCAACCATTTAAATTTTTCTCTTACAGGTCTAACACTTCCGAAAAACCAAAACAACGCCCACCCGGAACAATATATAAAGCTAAACGAACGGTTCACTGGGTACTTATCCGTACGAAAATCCCTATTGATTTTCCTGTTTTTACAAGGAAGTAAAATGTGAAAAAAAATATTTCTACATCCCATGGCCTTTCCCAACCATTTAAATTTTACTCTTACAGGTCTAACACTTCCGAAAAAACAATACAACGCCCACCCGGAACAATATATAAAGCTAAACGAATGGTTCACTGGGTACTTATCCGTACGAAAAACCCTATTGATTTACCTGTTTTTACAAGGAAGTAAATGTGAAAAAAATATTTCTACATCCCATGGCCTTTCCCAACCATTTAAATTTTTCTCTTACAGGTCTAACACTTCCGAAAAACCAATACAACGCCCACCCGGAAGAATATATAAAGATAAACGAACCGTTCACTGGGTACTTATCCATATGAAAATCCCTATTGATTTACCTGTTTTTAAAAGGAAGTAAATGTGAAAAAAATATTTCTACATCCCATGGCCTTTCCCAACCATTTAAATTTTTCTCTTACAGGTCTAACAGTTGCGAAAAACCAATACAACGCCAACCCAGAACAATATATAAAGCTAAACGAACCGTTCACTGGGCACTTATCCGTACGAAAAACCCTATTGATTTACCTGTTTTTACAAGGAAATAAAATGTGAAAAAAATATTTCGACATCCCATGGCCTTTCCCAACCATTTAAATTTTTCTCTTACAGGTCTAACACTTGCTAAAAACCAATACAACTCCCACCCGGAAAAATATATAAAGCTAAACGAACCGTTCACTGGGTACTTATCCGTACGAAAAACCCTATTGATTTACCTGTTTTTACAAGGAAGTAAATGTGAAAAAAATATTTCCACATCCCATGGCCTTTCCCAACCATTTAAATTTTTCTCTTACAGGTCTAACACTTGCGAAAAACCAATACAATGCCCACCCGGAAGAATATATAAAGATAAATGAACCGTTCACTGGGTACTTATCCGTACGAAAATCCCTATCGATTTTCCTGTTTTTACAAGGAAGTAAAATGTGAAAAAAATATTTCTACATCCCATGGCCTTTCCCAACCATTTAAATTTTTCTCTTACAGGTCTAACACTTCCGAAAAACCCAAACAACGCCCACCCGGAACAATATATAAAGCTAAACGAACCGTTCATTGGGTACTTATCCGTACGAAAAACCCTATTGATTTCCCTGTTTTTACAAGGAAGTAAATGTGAAAAAAATATTTCTACATCCCATGGCCTTTCCCAACCATTTAAATTTTTCTCTTACAGGTCTAACACTTCCGAAAAACCAATACAACGCCCACCGGGAACAATATATTAAGCTAAACGAACGGTTCACTGGGTACTTATCCGTACGAAAATCCCTATTGATTTTCCTGTTTTTACAAGGAAGTAAAATGTGAAAAAAATATTTCTACATCTCATGGCCTTTCCCAACCATTTAAATTTTTCTCTTACAGGTCTAACACTTCCGAAAAAACAATACAACGCCCACCCGGAACAATATATGAAGCTAAACGAACCGTTCACTGGGTACTTATCCGTACGAAAAACCCTATTGATTTACCTGTTTTTACAAGGAAGTAAATGTGAAAAAAATATTTCTACATCCCATGGCCTTTCCCAACCATTTAAATTTTTCTCTTACAGGTCTAACACTTGCGAAAAACCAATACAACGCCCACCCGGAAAAATATATAAAGCTAAACGAACCGTTCACTGGGTACTTATCCGTACGAAAAACCCTATTTTTTTTCCTGTTTTTACAAGGAAGTAAAAGGTGAAAAAAATATTTCTACATTCCATGGCCTTTCCCAACCATTTAAATTTTTCTCTTACAGGTCTAACACTTCCGAAAATCCAAAACAACGCCCACCCGGAACAATATATAAAGCTAAACGAACCGTTCACTGGGCACTTATCCGTACGAAAAACCCTATTGATTTACCTGTTTTTACAAGGAAATAAAATGTGAAAAAAATATTTCTACATCCCATGGCCTTTCCCAACCATTTAAATTTTTCTCTTACAGGTCTAACACTTGCGAAAAACCAATACAACTCCCACCCGGAACAATATATAAAGCTAAACGAACCGTTCACTGGGTACTTATCGGTACAAAAATCCCTAATTTTTTCCCTGTTTTTACAAGGAAGTAAAATGTGAAAGAAATATTTCTACATCCCATGGCCTTTCCCAACCATTTAAATTTTTCTCTTACAGGTCTAACACTTCCGAAAAACCAATACAACGCCCACCCGGAACAATATATTAAGCTAAACGAACGGTTCACTGGGTACTTATCCGTACGAAAAACCCTATTTTTTTTCCTGTTTTTACAAGGAATTAAAATGTGAAAAAAATATTTCTACATCCCATGGCCTTTCCCAACCATTTAAATTTTTCTCTTACAGGTCTAACACTTCCGAAAAACCAATACAACGCCCACCCGGAACAATATATAAAGCTAAACGAACGGTTCACTGGGTACTTATCCGTACGAAAAACCCTATTGATTTACCTGTTTTTACAAGGAAGTAAATGTGAAAAAAATATTTCTACATCCCATGGCCTTTCCCAACCATTTAAATTTTTCTCTTACAGGTCTAACATTTCCGAAAAACCAATACAACGCCCACACGGAAGAATATATAATGCTAAACGAACCGTTCACTGGGTACTTATCCGTACGAAAATCCCTATCGATTTTCCTGTTTTTACAAGGACGTAAAATGTGAAAAAAATATTTCTACATCCCATGGTCTTTCCCAGCCATTTAAATTTTTCTCTTACAGGTCTAACACTTCCGAAAAACCAAAATAACGCCAACCCAGAACAATATATAAAGCTAAACGAACCGTTCACTGGGCACTTATCCGTACGAAAAACCCTATTGATTTACCTGTTTTTACAAGGAAATAAAATGTGAAAAAAATATTTCTACATCCCATGGCCTTTCCCAACCATTTAAATTTTTCTCTTACAGGTCTAACACTTGCTAAAAACCAATACAACTCCCACCCGGAAAAATATATAAAGCTAAACGAACCGTTCACTGGGTACTTATCCGTATGAAAAACCCTATTGATTTCCCTGTTTTTACAAGGAAGTAAATGTGAAAAAAATATTTCCACATCCCATGGCCTTTCCCAACCATTTAAATTTTTCTCTTACAGGTCTTACTCTTGCGAAAAACCAATACAACGCCTACCCGGAAGAATATATAAAGATAAATGAACCGTTCTCTGGGTACTTATCCGTACGAAAATCCATATCGATTTTCCTGTTTTTACAAGGAAGTAAAATGTGAAAAAAATATTTCTACATCCCATGGCCTTTCCCAACCATTTAAATTTTTCTCTTACAGGTCTAACACTTCCGAAAATCCAAAACAACGCCCACCCGGAACAATATATAAAGCTAAACGAACCGTTCACTGGGCACTTATCCGTACGAAAAACCCTATTGATTTACCTGTTTTTACAAGGAAATAAAATGTGAAAAAAATATTTCTACATCCCATGGCCTTTCCCAACCATTTAAATTTTTCTCTTACAGGTCTAACACTTGCGAAAAACCAATACAACTCCCACCCGGAACAATATATAAAGCTAAACGAACCGTTCACTGGGTACTTATCGGTACAAAAATCCCTAATTTTTTCCCTGTTTTTACAAGGAAGTAAAATGTGAAAGAAATATTTCTACATCCCATGGCCTTTCCCAACCATTTAAATTTTTCTCTTACAGGTCTAACACTTCCGAAAAACCAATACAACGCCCACCCGGAACAATATATTAAGCTAAACGAACGGTTCACTGGGTACTTATCCGTACGAAAAACCCTATTTTTTTTCCTGTTTTTACAAGGAATTAAAATGTGAAAAAAATATTTCTACATCCCATGGCCTTTCCCAACCATTTAAATTTTTCTCTTACAGGTCTAACACTTCCGAAAAACCAATACAACGCCCACCCGGAACAATATATAAAGCTAAACGAACGGTTCACTGGGTACTTATCCGTACGAAAAACCCTATTGATTTACCTGTTTTTACAAGGAAGTAAATGTGAAAAAAATATTTCTACATCCCATGGACTTTCCCAACCATTTAAATTTTTCTCTTACAGGTCTAACACTTGCGAAAAACCAATACAACGCCCACCCGGAAAAATATATAAAGCTAAACGAACCGTTCACTGGGTACTTATCCGTACGAAAAACCCTATTTTTTCCCCTGTTTTTACAAGGAATTAAAATGTGAAAAAAATATTTCTACATCCCATGGCCTTTCCCAACCATTTAAATTTTTCTCTTACAGGTCTAACACTTCCGAAAAACCAATACAACGCCCACCCGGAACAATATATAAAGCTAAACGAACGGTTCACTGGGTACTTATCCGTACGAAAAACCCTATTGATTTACCTGTTTTTACAAGGAAGTAAATGTGAAAAAAATATTTCTACATCCCATGGCCTTTCCCAACCATTTAAATTTTTCTCTTACAGGTCTAACATTTCCGAAAAACCAATACAACGCCCACCCGGAAGAATATATAAAGATAAACGAACCGTTCACTGGGTACTTATCCGTACGAAAATCCCTATCGATTTTCCTGTTTTTACAAGGAAGTAAAATGTGAAAAAAACATTTCTACATCCCATGGCCTTTCCCAACCATTTAAATTTTTCTCTTACAGGTCTAACACTTCCGAAAATCCAAAACAACGCCCACCCGGAACAATATATAATGCTAAACGAACCGTTCACTGGGCACTTATCCGTACGAAAAACCCTATTGATTTACCTGTTTTTAAAAGGAAGTAAATGTGAAAAAAATATTTCTACATCCCATGGCCTTTCCCAACCATTTAAATTTTTCTCTTACAGGTCTAACAGTTGCGAAAAACCAATACAACGCCTACCCGGAACAATATATAAAGCTAAATGCACCGTTCACTGGGCACTTATCCGTACGAAAATCCCTATCGATTTTCCTGTTTTTACAAGGACGTAAAATGTGAAAAAAATATTTCTACATCCCATGGTCTTTCCCAGCCATTTAAATTTTTCTCTTACAGGTCTAACACTTCCGAAAAACCAAAATAACGCCAACCCAGAACAATATATAAAGCTAAACGAACCGTTCACTGGGCACTTATCCGTACGAAAAACCCTATTGATTTACCTGTTTTTACAAGGAAATAAAATGTGAAAAAAATATTTCTACATCCCATGGCCTTTCCCAACCATTTAATTTTTTCTCTTAAAGGTCTAACACTTGCTAAAAACCAATACAACTCCCACCCGGAAAAATATATAAAGCTAAACGAACCGTTCACTGGGTACTTATCCGTACGAAAAACCCTATTGATTTACCTGTTTTTACAAGGAAGTAAATGTGAAAAAAATATTTCCACATCCCATGGCCTTTCCCAACCATTTAAATTTTTCTCTTACAGGTCTAACACTTGCGAAAAACCAATGCAATGCCCACCCGGAAGAATATATAAAGATAAATGAACCGTTCACTGGGTACTTATCCGTACGAAAATCCCTATCGATTTTCCTGTTTTTACAAGGAAGTAAAATGTGAAAAAAATATTTCTACATCCCATGGCCTTTCCCAACCATTTAAATTTTTCTCTTACAGGTCTAACACTTCCGAAAAACCCAAACAACGCCCACCCGGAACAATATATAAAGCTAAACGAACCGTTCACTGGGTACTTATCCGTACGAAAAACCCTATTGATTTCCCTGTTTTTACAAGGAAGTAAATGTGAAAAAAATATTTCTACATCCCATGGCCTTTCCCAACCATTTAAATTTTTCTCTTACAGGTCTTACTCTTGCGAAAAACCAATACAACGCCTACCCGGAAGAATATATAAAGATAAATGAACCGTTCACTGGGTACTTATCCGTACGAAAATCCATATCGATTTTCCTGTTTTTACAAGGAAGTAAAATGTGAAAAAAATATTTCTACATCCCATGGCCTTTCCCAACCATTTAAATTTTTCTCTTACAGGTCTAACACTTCCGAAAAACCAATACAACGCCCACCCGGAACAATATATAAAGCTAAACGAACCGTTCACTGGGTACTTATCCGTACGAAAATCCCTATTGATTTACCTGTTTTTAAAAGGAAATAAAATGTGAAAAAAATATTTCTACATCCCATGGCCTTTCCCAACCATTTAAATTTTTCTCTTACAGGTCTAACACATGCGAAAAACCAATACAACGCACACCCGGAACAATATATAAAGCTAAACGAACCGTTCACTGGGTACTTATCCGTACGAAAATCCCTATCGATTTTCCTGTTTTTACAAGGAAGTAAAATGTGAAAAAAATATTTCTACATCCCATGGCCTTTCCCAACCATTTAAATTTTTCTCTTACAGGTCTAACACTTCCGAAAAACCAAAACAACGCCCACCCGGAACAATATATAAAGCTAAACGAACCGTTCACTGGGTAGTTATCCGTACGAAAATCCCTATCGATTTTCCTGTTTTTAAACGGAAATAAAATGTGAAAAAAATATTTCTATATCCTATGGCCTTTCCCAACAATTTAAATTTTTCTCTTACAGGTCTAACGCTTCCGAAAAACCAATACAATGCCCACCCGGAACAATATATAAAGCTAAACGACCCGTTCACTGGGCACTTATCCGTACGAAAAACCCTATTGATTTACCTGTTTTTACAAGGAAGTAAATGTGAAAAAAATATTTCTACATCCCATGGCCTTTCCCAACCATTTAAATTTTTCTCTTACAAGTCTAACACTTGCGAAAAACAAATACAACGCCCACCCGGAACAATATATAAAGCTAAACGCACCGTTCACTGGGCACTTATCCGTACGAAAATCCCTATCGATTTTCCTGTTTTTACAAGGACGTAAAATGTGAAAAAAATATTTCTACATCCCATGGCCTTTCCCAGCCATTTAAATTTTTCTCTTACAGGTCTAACACTTCCGAAAAACCAAAACAACACCAACCCAGAACAATATATAAAGGTAAACGAACCGTTCACTGGGCACTTATCCGTACGAAATACCCTATTGATTTACCTGTTTTTACAAGGAAATAAAATGTGCAAAAAAATATTTCTACATCCCTTGGCCTTTCCCAACCATTTAAATTTTTCTCTTACAGGTCTAACACTTGCGAAAAACCAATACAACTCCCACCCGGAACAATATATAAAGCTAAACGAACCGTTCACTGGGCACTTATCCGTACGAAAAACCCTATTGATTTACCTGTTTTTACAAGGAAATAAAATGTGAAAAAAATATTTCTGCATCCCATGGCCTTTCCCAACCATTTAAATTTTTCTCTTACAGGTCTAACACTTCCGAAAAACCAATACAACGCCCACCCGGAAAAATATATAAAGCTAAACGAACCGTTCACTGGGTACTTATCCGTACGAAAAACCCTATTTTTTTCCCTGTTTTTACAAGGAATTAAAATGTGAAAAAAATATTTCTACATCCCATGGCCTTTCCCAACCATTTAAATTTTTCTCTTACAGGTCTAACACTTCCGAAAAACCAATACAACGCCCACCCGGAACAATATATAAAGCTAAACGAACGGTTCACTGGGTACTTATCCGTACGAAAAACCCTATTGATTTACCTGTTTTTACAAGGAAGTAAATGTGAAAAAAATATTTCTACATCCCGTGGCCTTTCCCAACCATTTAAATTTTTCTCTTACAGGTCTAACATTTCCGAAAAACCAATACAACGCCCACCCGGAAGAATATATAAAGATAAACGAACCGTTCACTGGGTACTTATCCGTACGAAAATCCCTATCGATTTTCCTGTTTTTACAAGGAAGTAAAATGTGAAAAAAACATTTCTACATCCCATGGCCTTTCCCAACCATTTAAATTTTTCTCTTACAGGTCTAACACTTCCGAAAATCCAAAACAACGCCCACGCGGAACAATATATAATGCTAAACGAACCGTTCACTGGGCACTTATCCGTACGAAAATCCCTATTGATTTACCTGTTTTTAAAAGGAAATAAAATGTGAAAAAAATATTTCTACATCCCATGGCCTTTCCCAACCATTTAAATTTTTCTCTTACAGGTCTAACACATGCGAAAAACCAATACAACGCACACCCGGAACAATATATAAAGCTAAACGAACCGTTCACTGGGTACTTATCCGTACGAAAATCCCTATCGATTTTCCTGTTTTTACAAGGAAGTAAAATGTGAAAAAAATATTTCTACATCCCATGGCCTTTCCCAACCATTTAAATTTTTCTCTTACAGGTCTAACACTTCCGAAAAACCAAAACAACGCCCACCCGGAACAATATATAAAGCTAAACGAACCGTTCACTGGGTAGTTATCCGTACGAAAATCCCTATCGATTTTCCTGTTTTTAAACGGAAATAAAATGTGAAAAAAATATTTCTATATCCTATGGCCTTTCCCAACAATTTAAATTTTTCTCTTACAGGTCTAACGCTTCCGAAAAACCAATACAATGCCCACCCGGAACAATATATAAAGCTAAACGACCCGTTCACTGGGCACTTATCCGTACGAAAAACCCTATTGATTTACCTGTTTTTACAAGGAAGTAAATGTGAAAAAAATATTTCTACATCCCATGGCCTTTCCCAACCATTTAAATTTTTCTCTTACAAGTCTAACACTTGCGAAAAACAAATACAACGCCCACCCGGAACAATATATAAAGCTAAACGCACCGTTCACTGGGCACTTATCCGTACGAAAATCCCTATCGATTTTCCTGTTTTTACAAGGACGTAAAATGTGAAAAAAATATTTCTACATCCCATGGCCTTTCCCAGCCATTTAAATTTTTCTCTTACAGGTCTAACACTTCCGAAAAACCAAAACAACACCAACCCAGAACAATATATAAAGGTAAACGAACCGTTCACTGGGCACTTATCCGTACGAAATACCCTATTGATTTACCTGTTTTTACAAGGAAATAAAATGTGCAAAAAAATATTTCTACATCCCTTGGCCTTTCCCAACCATTTAAATTTTTCTCTTACAGGTCTAACACTTGCGAAAAACCAATACAACTCCCACCCGGAACAATATATAAAGCTAAACGAACCGTTCACTGGGCACTTATCCGTACGAAAAACCCTATTGATTTACCTGTTTTTACAAGGAAATAAAATGTGAAAAAAATATTTCTGCATCCCATGGCCTTTCCCAACCATTTAAATTTTTCTCTTACAGGTCTAACACTTCCGAAAAACCAATACAACGCCCACCCGGAAAAATATATAAAGCTAAACGAACCGTTCACTGGGTACTTATCCGTACGAAAAACCCTATTTTTTTCCCTGTTTTTACAAGGAATTAAAATGTGAAAAAAATATTTCTACATCCCATGGCCTTTCCCAACCATTTAAATTTTTCTCTTACAGGTCTAACACTTCCGAAAAACCAATACAACGCCCACCCGGAACAATATATAAAGCTAAACGAACGGTTCACTGGGTACTTATCCGTACGAAAAACCCTATTGATTTACCTGTTTTTACAAGGAAGTAAATGTGAAAAAAATATTTCTACATCCCGTGGCCTTTCCCAACCATTTAAATTTTTCTCTTACAGGTCTAACATTTCCGAAAAACCAATACAACGCCCACCCGGAAGAATATATAAAGATAAACGAACCGTTCACTGGGTACTTATCCGTACGAAAATCCCTATCGATTTTCCTGTTTTTACAAGGAAGTAAAATGTGAAAAAAACATTTCTACATCCCATGGCCTTTCCCAACCATTTAAATTTTTCTCTTACAGGTCTAACACTTCCGAAAATCCAAAACAACGCCCACGCGGAACAATATATAATGCTAAACGAACCGTTCACTGGGCACTTATCCGTACGAAAAACCCTATTGATTTACCTGTTTTTAAAAGGAAGTAAATGTGAAAAAAATATTTCTACATCCCATGGCCTTTCCCAACCATTTAAATTTTTCTCTTACAGGTCTAACAGTTGCGAAAAACCAATACAACGCCTACCCGGAACAATATATAAAGCTAAATGCACCGTTCACTGGGCACTTATCCGTACGAAAATCCCTATCGATTTTCCTGTTTTTACAAGGACGTAAAATGTGAAAAAAATATTTCTACATCCCATGGTCTTTCCCAGCCATTTAAATTTTTCTCTTACAGGTCTAACACTTCCGAAAAACCAAAATAACGCCAACCCAGAACAATATATAAAGCTAAACGAACCGTTCACTGGGCACTTATCCGTACGAAAAACCCTATTGATTTACCTGTTTTTACAAGGAAATAAAATGTGAAAAAAATATTTCTACATCCCATGGCCTTTCCCAACCATTTAAATTTTTCTCTTACAGGTCTAACACTTGCTAAAAACCAATACAACTCCCACCCGGAAAAATATATAAAGCTAAACGAACCGTTCACTGGGTACTTATCCGTACGAAAAACCCTATTGATTTACCTGTTTTTACAAGGAAGTAAATGTGAAAAAAATATTTCCACATCCCATGGCCTTTCCCAACCATTTAAATTTTTCTCTTACAGGTCTAACACTTGCGAAAAACCAATACAACGCCCACCCGGAAGAATATATAAAGATAAATGAACCGTTCACTGGGTACTTATCCGTACGAAAATCCCTATCGATTTTCCTGTTTTTACAAGGAAGTAAAATGTGAAAAAAATATTTCTACATCCCATGGCCTTTCCCAACCATTTAAATTTTTCTCTTACAGGTCTAACACTTCCGAAAAACCCAAACAACGCCCACCCGGAACAATATATAAAGCTAAACGAACCGTTCACTGGGTACTTATCCGTACGAAAAACCCTATTGATTTCCCTGTTTTTACAAGGAAGTAAATGTGAAAAAAATATTTCTACATCCCATGGCCTTTCCCAACCATTTAAATTTTTCTCTTACAGGTCTTACTCTTGCGAAAAACCAATACAACGCCTACCCGGAAGAATATATAAAGATAAACGAACCGTTCACTGGGTACTTATCCGTACGAAAATCCCTATTGATTTACCTGTTTTTAAAAGGAAATAAAATGTGAAAAAAATATTTCTACATCCCATGGCCTTTCCCAACCATTTAAATTTTTCTCTTACAGGTCTAACACATGCGAAAAACCAATACAACGCACACCCGGAACAATATATAAAGCTAAACGAACCGTTCACTGGGTACTTATCCGTACGAAAATCCCTATCGATTTTCCTGTTTTTACAAGGAAGTAAAATGTGAAAAAAATATTTCTACATCCCATGGCCTTTCCCAACCATTTAAATTTTTCTCTTACAGGTCTAACACTTCCGAAAAACCAAAACAACGCCCACCCGGAACAATATATAAAGCTAAACGAACCGTTCACTGGGTAGTTATCCGTACGAAAATCCCTATCGATTTTCCTGTTTTTAAACGGAAATAAAATGTGAAAAAAATATTTCTATATCCTATGGCCTTTCCCAACCATTTAAATTTTTCTCTTACAGGTCTAACACTTCCGAAAAACCAATACAATGCCCACCCGGAACAATATATAAAGCTAAACGAACCGTTCACTGGGCACTTATCCGTACGAAATACCCTATTGATTTACCTGTTTTTACAAGGAAGTAAATGTGAAAAAAATATTTCTACATCCCATGGCCTTTACCAACCATTTAAATTTTTCTCTTACAGGTCTAACACTTGCGAAAAACAAATACAACGCCCACCCGGAACAATATATAAAGCTAAACGCACCGTTCACTGGGCACTTATCCGTACGAAAATCCCTATCGATTTTCCTGTTTTTACAAGGACGTAAAATGTGAAAAAAATATTTCTACATCCCATGGCCTTTCCCAGCCATTTAAATTTTTCTCTTACAGGTCTAACACTTCCGAAAAACCAAAACAACGCCAACCCAGAACAATATATAAAGGTAAACGAACCGTTCACTGGGCACTTATCCGTACGAAATACCCTATTGATTTACCTGTTTTTACAAGGAAATAAAATGTGCAAAAAAATATTTCTACATCCCATGGCCTTTCCCAACCATTTAAATTTTTCTCTTACAGGTCTAACACTTGCGAAAAACCAATACAACTCCCACCCGGAACAATATATAAAGCTAAACGAACCGTTCACTGGGCACTTATCCGTACGAAAAACCCTATTGATTTACCTGTTTTTACAAGGAAATAAAATGTGAAAAAAATATTTCTACATCCCATGGCCTTTCCCAACCATTTAAATTTTTCTCTTACAGGTCTAACACTTCCGAAAAACCAATACAACGCCCACCCGGAACAATATATAAAGCTAAACGAACCGTTCACTGGGTACTTATCCGTACGAAAAACCCTATTGATTTACCTGTTTTTACAAGGAAGTAAATGTGAAAAAAATATTTCCACATCCCATGGCCTTTCCCAACCATTTAAATTTTTCTCTTACAGGTCTAACACTTGCGAAAAACCAATACAACGCCCACCCGGAAGAATATATAAAGATAAATGAACCGTTCACTGGGTACTTATCCGTACGAAAATCCCTATCGATTTTCCTGTTTTTACAAGGAAGTAAAATGTGAAAAAAATATTTCTACATCCCATGGCCTTTCCCAACCATTTAAATTTTTCTCTTACAGGTCTAACACTTCCGAAAAACCCAAACAACGCCCACCCAGAACAATATATAAAGCTAAACGAACCGTTCACTGGGTACTTATCCGTACGAAAAACCCTATTGATTTCCCTGTTTTTACAAGGAAGTAAATGTGAAAAAAATATTTCTACATCCCATGGCCTTTCCCAACCATTTAAATTTTTCTCTTACAGGTCTTACTCTTGCGAAAAACCAATACAACGCCTACCCGGAAGAATATATAAAGATAAACGAACCGTTCACTGGGTACTTATCCGTACGAAAATCCCTATTGATTTACCTGTTTTTAAAAGGAAATAAAATGTGAAAAAAATATTTCTACATCCCATGGCCTTTCCCAACCATTTAAATTTTTCTCTTACAGGTCTAACACATGCGAAAAACCAATACAACGCACACCCGGAACAATATATAAAGCTAAACGAACCGTTCACTGGGTACTTATCCGTACGAAAATCCCTATCGATTTTCCTGTTTTTACAAGGAAGTAAAATGTGAAAAAAATATTTCTACATCCCATGGCCTTTCCCAACCATTTAAATTTTTCTCTTACAGGTCTAACACTTCCGAAAAACCAAAACAACGCCCACCCGGAACAATATATAAAGCTAAACGAACCGTTCACTGGGTAGTTATCCGTACGAAAATCCCTATCGATTTTCCTGTTTTTAAACGGAAATAAAATGTGAAAAAAATATTTCTATATCCTATGGCCTTTCCCAACCATTTAAATTTTTCTCTTACAGGTCTAACACTTCCGAAAAACCAATACAATGCCCACCCGGAACAATATATAAAGCTAAACGAACCGTTCACTGGGCACTTATCCGTACGAAATACCCTATTGATTTACCTGTTTTTACAAGGAAGTAAATGTGAAAAAAATATTTCTACATCCCATGGCCTTTACCAACCATTTAAATTTTTCTCTTACAGGTCTAACACTTGCGAAAAACAAATACAACGCCCACCCGGAACAATATATAAAGCTAAACGCACCGTTCACTGGGCACTTATCCGTACGAAAATCCCTATCGATTTTCCTGTTTTTACAAGAACGTAAAATGTGAAAAAAATATTTCTACATCCCATGGCCTTTCCCAGCCATTTAAATTTTTCTCTTACAGGTCTAACACTTCCGAAAAACCAAAACAACGCCAACCCAGAACAATATATAAAGGTAAACGAACCGTTCACTGGGCACTTATCCGTACGAAATACCCTATTGATTTACCTGTTTTTACAAGGAAATAAAATGTGCAAAAAAATATTTCTACATCCCATGGCCTTTCCCAACCATTTAAATTTTTCTCTTACAGGTCTAACACTTGCGAAAAACCAATACAACTCCCACCCGGAACAATATATAAAGCTAAACGAACCGTTCACTGGGCACTTATCCGTACGAAAAACCCTATTGATTTACCTGTTTTTACAAGGAAATAAAATGTGAAAAAAATATTTCTACATCCCATGGCCTTTCCCAACCATTTAAATTTTTCTCTTACAGGTCTAACACTTCCGAAAAACCAATACAACGCCCACCCGGAACAATATATAAAGCTAAACGAACCGTTCACTGGGTACTTATCCGTACGAAAAACCCTATTGATTTACCTGTTTTTACAAGGAAGTAAATGTGAAAAAAATATTTCTACATCCCATGGCCTTTCCCAACCATTTAAATTTTTCTCTTACAGGTCTAACACTTGCGAAAAACCAATACAACGCCCACCCGGAAAAATATATAAAGCTAAACGAACCGTTCACTGGGTACTTATCCGTACGAAAAACCCTATTGATTTACCTGTTTTTACAAGGAAGTAAATGTGAAAAAAATATTTCTACATCCCATGGCCTTTCCCAACCATTTAAATTTTTCTCTTACAGGTCTAACACTTCCGAAAAACCAATACAACGCCCACCCGGAACAATATATAAAGCTAAACGAACCGTTCACTGGGCACTTATCCGTACGAAAATCCCTATCGATTTTCCTGTTTTTACAAGGAAGTAAAATGTGAAAAAAATATTTCTACATCCCATGGCCTTTCCCAACCATTTAAATTTTTCTCTTACAGGTCTAACACTTCCGAAAATCCAAAACAACGCCCACCCGGAACAATATATAAAGCTAAACGAACCGTTCACTGGGCACTTATCCGTACGAAAAACCCTATTGATTTACCTGTTTTTACAAGGAAATAAAATGTGAAAAAAATATTTCTACATCCCATGGCCTTTCCCAACCATTTAAATTTTTCTCTTACAGGTCTAACACTTGCGAAAAACCAATACAACTCCCACCCGGAACAATATATAAAGCTAAACGAACCGTTCACTGGGTACTTATCGGTACAAAAATCCCTATTTTTTTTCCTGTTTTTACAAGGAATTAAAATGTGAAAAAAATATTTCTACATCCCATGGCCTTTCCCAACCATTTAAATTTTTCTCTTACATGTCTAACACTTCCGAAAAACCAATACAACGCCCACCCGGAACAATAAATTAAGCTAAACGAACGGTTCACTGGGTACTTATCCGTACGAAAATCCCTATTGATTTTCCTGTTTTTACAAGGAAGTAAAATGTGAAAAAAATATTTCTACATCCCATGGCCTTTCCCAACCATTTAAATTTTTCTCTTACAGGTCTAACACTTCCGAAAAAACAATACAACGCCCACCCGGAACAATATATAAAGCTAAACGAACCGTTCACTGGGTACTTATCCGTACGAAAAACCCTATTGATTTACCTGTTTTTACAAGGAAGTAAATGTGAAAAAAATATTTCTACATCCCATGGCCTTTCCCAACCATTTAAGTTTTTCTCTTACAGGTCTAACACTTGCGAAAAACCAATACAACGCCCACCCGGAAAAATATATAAAGCTGAACGAACCGTTCACTGGGTACTTATCCGTACGAAAAACCCTATTTTTTTTCCTGTTTTTACAAGGAAGTAAAATGTGAAAAAAATATTTCTACATCCCATGGCCTTTCCCAACCATTTAAATTTTTCTCTTACAGGTCTAACACTTCCGAAAAACCAATACAACGCCCACCCGGAACAATATATAAAGCTAAACGAACGTTTCACTGGGTACTTATCCGTACGAAAATCCCTATTGATTTACCTGTTTTTACAAGGAAGTAAATGTGAAAAAAATATTTCTACATCCCATGGCCTTTCCCAACCATTTAATTTTTCTCTTACAGGTCTAACATTTCCGAAAAACCAATACAACGCCCACCCGGAAGAATATATAAAGATAAACGAACCGTTCACTGGGTACTTATCCGTACGAAAATCCCTATCGATTTTCCTGTTTTTACAAGGAAGTAAAATGTGAAAAAAATATTTCTACATCCCATGGCCTTTCCCAGCCATTTAAATTTTTCTCTTACAGGTCTAACACTTCCGAAAAACCAAAACAACGCCAACCCAGAACAATATATAAAGGTAAACGAACCGTTCACTGGGCACTTATCCGTACGAAATACCCTATTGATTTACCTGTTTTTACAAGGAAATAAAATGTGCAAAAAAATATTTCTACATCCCATGGCCTTTCCCAACCATTTAAATTTTTCTCTTACAGGTCTAACACTTGCGAAAAACCAATACAACTCCCACCCGGAACAATATATAAAGCTAAACGAACCGTTCACTGGGCACTTATCCGTACGAAAAACCCTATTGATTTACCTGTTTTTACAAGGAAATAAAATGTGAAAAAAAATATTTCTACATCCCATGGCCTTTCCCAACCATTTAAATTTTTCTCTTACAGGTCTAACACTTCCGAAAAACCAATACAACGCCCACCCGGAACAATATATAAAGCTAAACGAACCGTTCACTGGGTACTTATCCGTACGAAAAACCCTATTGATTTACCTGTTTTTACAAGGAAGTAAATGTGAAAAAAATATTTCTACATCCCATGGCCTTTCCCAACCATTTAAATTTTTCTCTTACAGGTCTAACACTTCCGAAAAACCAATACAACGCCCACCCGGAACAATATATAAAGCTAAACGAACCGTTCACTGGGCACTTATCCGTACGAAAATCCCTATCGATTTTCCTGTTTTTACAAGGAAGTAAAATGTGAAAAAAATATTTCTACATCCCATGGCCTTTCCCAACCATTTAAATTTTTCTCTTACAGGTCTAACACTTCCGAAAATCCAAAACAACGCCCACCCGGAACAATATATAAAGCTAAACGAACCGTTCACTGGGCACTTATCCGTACGAAAAACCCTATTGATTTACCTGTTTTTACAAGGAAATAAAATGTGAAAAAAATATTTCTACATCCCATGGCCTTTCCCAACCATTTAAATTTTTCTCTTACAGGTCTAACACTTCCGAAAATCCAATACAACGCCGACCCCGAACAATATATAAAGATAAACGAACCGTTCACTAGGTACTTATCCGTCCGAAAATCCCTATCGATTTTCCTGTTTTTACAAGGAAGTAAAATGTGAAAAAAATATTTCTACATCCCATGGCCTTTCCTAACCATTTAAATTTTTCTCTTACAGGTCTAACACTTCCGAAAAACCAAAACAACGCCCACCCCGAACAATATATAAAGCTAAACGAACGGTTCACTGGGTACTTATCCGTACGAAGATCCCTATTGATTTTCCTGTTTTTACAAGGAAGTAAAATGTGAAAAAAATAATTCTACATCCCATGGCCTTTCCCAACCATTTAAATTTTTCTCTTACAGGTCTAACACTTCCGAAAAACCAAAACAACGCCCACCCGGAACAATATATAAAGCTAAACGAACCGTTCACTGGGTACTTGTCCGTACGAAAAACCCTATTGATTTACCTGTTTTTACAAGGAAATAAAATGTGAAAAAAATATTTCTACATCCCATGGCCTTTCCCAACCATTTAAATTTTTCTCTTACAGGTCTAACACTTCCGAAAAACCAAAACAATGCCCACCCGGAACAATATATAAAGATAAACGAACCGTTCACTAGGTACTTATCCGTCCAAAAATCCCTATCGATTTTCCTGTTTTTACAAGGAAGTAAAATGTGAAAAAAATATTTCTACATCCCATGGCCTTTCCCAACCATTTAAATTTTTCTCTTACAGGTCTAACACTTCCGAAAAACCAAAACAACGCCCACCCGGAACAATATATAAAGCTAAAAGAACCGTTCACTGGGTACTTATCCGTACGAAAAACCCTATTGATTTACCTGTTTTTACAAGGAAATAAAATGTGAAAAAAATATTTCTACATCCCATGGCCTTTTCCAACCATTTAAATTTTTCTCTTACAGGTCTAACACTTCCGAAAAACCAAAACAATGCCCACCCGGAACAATATATAAAGCTAAACGAACCGTTCACTGGGCACTTATCCGTACGAAAAACCCTATTGATTTACCTGTTTTACAAGGAAATAAAATGTGAAAAAAATATTTCTACATCCCATGGCCTTTCCCAACCATTTAAATTCTTCTCTTACAGGTCTAACACATCCGAAAAACCAATACAACGCCCACCCGGAACAATATATAAAGCTAAACGAACCGATCACTGGGTACATATCCGTACGAAAATCCCTATTGATTTTCCTGTTTTTACAAGGAAGTAAAATGTGAAAAAAATATTTCTACATCCCATGGCCTTTCCCAACCATTTAAATTTTTCTCTTACAGGTCTAACACTTCCGAAAAACCAATACAACGCCCACCCGGAACAATATATAAAGCTAAACGAACCGTTCACTGGGTACTTATCCGTACGAAAAACCCTATTGATTTACCTGTTTTTACAAGGAAGTAAATGTGAAAAAAATATTTCTACATCCCATGGCCTTTCCCAACCATTTAAATTTTTCTCTTACAGGTCTAACACTTCCGAAAATCCAATACAACGCCGACCCCGAACAATATATAAAGCTAAACGAACCGTTCACTGGGTACTTATCCGTCCGAAAATCCCTATCGATTTTCCTGTTTTTACAAGGAAGTAAAATGTGAAAAAATATTTCTACATCCCATGGCCTTTCCTAACCATTTAAATTTTTCTCTTACAGGTCTAACACTTCCGAAAATCCAATACAACGCCCACCCCGAACAATATATAAAGCTAAACGAACGGTTCACTGGGTACTTATCCGTACGAAAATCCCTATCGATTTTCCTGTTTTTACAAGGAAGTAAAATGTGAAAAAAATAATTCTACATCCCATGGCCTTTCCCAACCATTTAAATTTTTCTCTTACAGGTCTAACACTTCCGAAAAACCAAAACAACGCCCACCCGGAACAATATATAAAGCTAAACGAACCGTTCACTGGGCACTTATCCGTACGAAAAACCCTATTGATTTACCTGTTTTTACAAGGAAATAAAATGTGAAAAAAATATTTCTACATCCCATGGCCTTTCCCAACCATTTAAATTTTTCTCTTACAGGTCTAACACTTCCGAAAAACCAAAACAATGCCCACCCGGAACAATATATAAAGCTAAACGAACCGTTCACTGGGCACTTATCCGTACGAAAAACCCTATTGATTTACCTGTTTTACAAGGAAATAAAATGTGAAAAAAATATTTCTACATCCCATGGCCTTTCCCAACCATTTAAATTCTTCTCTTACAGGTCTAACACATCCGATAAACCAATACAACGCCCACCCGGAACAATATATAAAGCTAAACGAACCGTTCACTGGGTACATATCCGTACGAAAATCCCTATTGATTTTCCTGTTTTTACAAGGAAGTAAAATTTGAAAAAATTTTTCTACATCACATGGCCATTCCCAACCATTTAAATTTTTCTCTTACAGGTCTAACACTTCCGAAAAACCAATACAACGCCCACCCGGAACAATATATAAAGCTAAACGAACCGTTCACTGGGTACTTATCCGTACGAAAAACCCTATTGATTTACCTGTTTTTACAAGGAAGTAAATGTGAAAAAAATATTTCTACATCCCATGGCCTTTCCCAACCATTTAAATTTTTCTCTTACAGGTCTAACACTTCCGAAAATCCAATACAACGCCGACCCCGAACAATATATAAAGCTAAACGAACCGTTCACTAGGTACTTATCCGTCCGAAAATCCCTATCGATTTTCCTGTTTTTACAAGGAAGTAAAATGTGAAAAAATATTTCTACATCCCATGGCCTTTCCTAACCATTTAAATTTTTCTCTTACAGGTCTAACACTTCCGAAAATCCAATACAACGCCCACCCCGAACAATATATAAAGCTAAACGAACGGTTCACTGGGTACTTATCCGTTCGAAAATCCCTATCGATTTTCCTGTTTTTACAAGGAAGTAAAATGTGAAAAAAATAATTCTACATCCCATGGCCTTTCCCAACCATTTAAATTTTTCTCTTACAGGTCTAACACTTCCGAAAAACCAAAACAACGCCCACCCGGAACAATATATAAAGCTAAACGAACCGTTCACTGGGCACTTATCCGTACGAAAAACCCTATTGATTTACCTGTTTTTACAAGGAAATAAAATGTGAAAAAAATATTTCTACATCCCATGGCCTTTCCCAACCATTTAAATTTTTCTCTTACAGGTCTAACACTTCCGAAAAACCAAAACAATGCCCACCCGGAACAATATATAAAGCTAAACGAACCGTTCACTGGGCACTTATCCGTACGAAAAACCCTATTGATTTACCTGTTTTACAAGGAAATAAAATGTGAAAAAAATATTTCTACATCCCATGGCCTTTCCCAACCATTTAAATTCTTCTCTTACAGGTCTAACACATCCGATAAACCAATACAACGCCCACCCGGAACAATATATAAAGCTAAACGAACCGTTCACTGGGTACATATCCGTACGAAAATCCCTATTGATTTTCCTGTTTTTACAAGGAAGTAAAATTTGAAAAAATTTTTCTACATCACATGGCCATTCCCAACCATTTAAATTTTTCTCTTACAGGTCTAACACTTCCGAAAAACCAATACATCGCCCACCCGGAACAATATATAAAGCTAAACGAACCGTTCACTGGGTACTTATCCGTACGAAAAACCCTATTGATTTACCTGTTTTTACAAGGAAGTAAATGTGAAAAAAATATTTCTACATCCCATGGCCTTTCCCAACCATTTAAATTTTTCTCTTACAGGTCTAACACTTCCGAAAATCCAATACAACGCCCACCCCGAACAATATATAAAGATAAACGAACCGTTCACTAGGTACTTATCCGTCCGAAAATCCCTATCGATTTTCCTGTTTTTACAAGGAAGTAAAATGTGAAAAAAATATTTCTACATCCCATGGCCTTTCCCAACCATTTAAATTTTTCTCTTACAGGTCTAACACTTCCGAAAATCCAATACAACGCCCACCCCGAACAATATATAAAGCTAAACGAACGGTTCACTGGGTACTTATCCGTACGAAAATCCCTATTGATTTAACTGTTTTTACAAGGAAGTAAATGTGAAAAAAATATTTCTACATCCCATGGCCTTTCCCAACCATTTAAATTTTTCTCTTACAGGTCTAACACTTCCGAAAAACCAATACAACGCCCACCCGGAAGAATATATAAAGATAAACGAACCGTTCACTGGGTACTTATCCGTATGAAAATCCCTATCGATTTTCCTGTTTTTATAAGGAAGTAAAATGTGAAAAAAATATTTCTACATCCCATGGCCTTTCCCAACCATTTAAATTTTTCTCTTACAGGTCTAACACTTCCAAAAAACCAATACAACGCCCACCCGGAACAATATATAAAGCTAAACGAACCGTTCACTGGGTACTTATCCGTACGAAAAGCCCTATTGATTTACCTGTTTTTAAAAGGAAATAAAATGTGAAAAAAATATTTCTACATCCCATGGCCTTTCCCAACCATTTAAATTATTCTCTTACAGGACTAACACTTCTGAAAAACCAATACAACGCCCACCCGGAACAATATATAAAGCTAAACGAACCGTTCACTGGGTACTTATCCGTACGAAAAACCCTATTGATTTACCTGTTTTTACAAGGAAGTAAATGTGAAAAAAATATTTCTACATCCCATGGCCTTTCCCAACAATTTAAATTTTTCTCTTACAGGTCTAACACTTCCGAAAAACCAATACAACGCCCACCCGGAACAATATATAAAGCTAAACGAACCGTTCACTGGGTACTTATCCGTACGAAAAACCCTATTGATTTACCTGTTTTTACAAGGAAGTAAATGTGAAAAAAATATTTCTACATCCCATGGCCTTTCCCAACCATTTAAATTTTTCTCTTACAGGTCTAACACTTCCGAAAATCCAATACAACGCCCACCCCGAACAATATATAAAGATAAACGAACCGTTCACTAGGTACTTATCCGTCCGAAAATCCCTATCGATTTTCCTGTTTTTACAAGGAAGTAAAATGTGAAAAAAATATTTCTACATCCCATGGCCTTTCCCAACCATTTAAATTTTTCTCTTACAGGTCTAACACTTCCGAAAAACCAAAACAACGCCCACCCGGAACAATATATAAAGCTAAACGAACCGTTCACTGGGCACTTATCCGTACGAAAAACCCTATTGATTTACCTGTTTTTACAAGGAAATAAAATGTGAAAAAAATATTTCTACATCCCATGGCCTTTCCCAACCATTTAAATTTTTCTCTTACAGGTCTAACACTTCCGAAAATCCAATACAACGCCCACCCCGAACAATATATAAAGATAAACGAACCGTTCACTAGGTACTTATCCGTCCGAAAATCCCTATCGATTTTCCTGTTTTTACAAGGAATTAAAATGTGAAAAAAATATTTCTACATACCATGGCCTTTCCCAACCATTTAAATTTTTCTCTTACAGGTCTAACACTTCCGAAAATCCAATACAACGCCCACCCCGAACAATATATAAAGCTAAACGAACGGTTCACTGGGTACTTATCCGTACGAAAATCCCTATTGATTTTCCTGTTTTTACAAGGAAGTAAAATGTGAAAAAAATATTTCTACATCCCATGGCCTTTCCCAACCATTTAAATTTTTCTCTTACAGGTCTAACACTTCCGAAAAAAAAATACAACGCCCACCCGGAACAATATATAAAGCTAAACGAACGGTTCACTGGGTACTTATACGTACGAAAAACCCTATTGATTTACCTGTTTTTACAAGGAAATAAAATGTGAAAAAAATATTTCTACATCCCATGGCCTTTCCCAACCATTTAAATTTTTCTCTTACAGGTCTAACACTTCCGAAAAACCAATACAACGCCCACCCGGAAGAATATATAAAGATAAACGAACCGTTCACTGGGTACTTATCCGTATGAAAATCCCTATCGATTTTCCTGTTTTTACAAGGAAGTAAAATGTGAAAAAATATTTCTACATCCCATGGCCTTTCCCAACCATTTAAATTTTTCTCTTACAGGTCTAACACTTCCGAAAAACCAATACAACGCCCACCCGGAACAATATATAAAGCTAAACGAACCGTTCACTGGGTACTTATCCGTACGAAAAACCCTATTGATTTACCTGTTTTTACAAGGAAGTAAATGTGAAAAAAATATTTCTACATCCCATGGCCTTTCCCAACCATTTAAATTTTTCTCTTATAGGTCTAACACTTCCGAAAATCCAATACAACGCCCACCCCGAACAATATATAAAGATAAACGAACCGTTCACTAGGTACTTATCCGTCCGAAAATCCCTATCGATTTTCTTGTTTGTACAAGGAAGTAAAATGTGAAAAAAATATTTCTACATCCCATGGCCTTTCCCAACCATTTAAATTTTTCTCTTACAGGTCTAACACTTCCGAAAATCCAATACAACGCCCACCCCGAACAATATATAAAGCTAAACGAACGGTTCACTGGGTACTTATCCGTACGAAAATCCCTATTGATTTACCTGTTTTTACAAGGAAGTAAAATGTGAAAAAAAATTTCTACATCCCATGGCCTTTCCCAACCATTTAAATTTTTCTCTTACAGGTCTAACACTTCCGAAAAAACAATACAACGCCCACCCGGAACAATATATAAAGCTGTATGAACCGTTCACTGGGCACTTATCCGTACGAAAAACCCTATTGATTTACCTGTTTTTACAAGGAAATAAAATGTGAAAAAAATATTTCTACATCCCATGGCCTTTCCCAACCATTTAAATTCTTCTCTTACAGGTCTAACACATCCGATAAACCAATACAACGCCCACCCGGAACAATATATAAAGCTAAACGAACCGTTCACTGGGTACATATCCGTACGAAAATCCCTATTGATTTTCCTGTTTTTACAAGGAAGTAAAATTTGAAAAAATTTTTCTACATCACATGGCCATTCCCAACCATTTAAATTTTTCTCTTACAGGTCTAACACTTCCGAAAAACCAATACAACGCCCACCCGGAACAATATATAAAGCTAAACGAACCGTTCACTGGGTACTTATCCGTACGAAAAACCCTATTGATTTACCTGTTTTTACAAGGAAGTAAATGTGAAAAAAATATTTCTACATCCCATGGCCTTTCCCAACCATTTAAATTTTTCTCTTACAGGTCTAACACTTCCGAAAATCCAATACAACGCCCACCCCGAACAATATATAAAGATAAACGAACCGTTCACTAGGTACTTATCCGTCCGAAAATCCCTATCGATTTTCCTGTTTTTACAAGGAAGTAAAATGTGAAAAAAATATTTCTACATCCCATGGCCTTTCCCAACCATTTAAATTTTTCTCTTACAGGTCTAACACTTCCAAAAATCCAATACAACGCCCTCCCCGAACAATATATAAAGCGAAACGAACGGTTCACTGGGTACTTATCCGTACGAAAATCCCTATTGATTTACCTGTTTTTACAAGGAAGTGAATGTGAAAAAAATATTTCTACATCCCATGGCCTTTCCCAACCATTTAAATTTTTCTCTTACAGGTCTAACACTTCCGAAAAACCAATACAACGCCCACCCGGAAGAATATATAAAGATAAACGAACTGTTCACTGGGTACTTATCCGTATGAAAATCCCTATCGATTTTCCTGTTTTTACAAGGAAGTAAAATGTGAAAAAATATTTCTACATCCCATGGCCTTTCCCAACCATTTAAATTTTTCTCTTACAGGTCTAACACTTTCGAAAAACCAATACAACGCCCACCCGGAACAATATATAAAGCTAAATGAACCGTTCACTGGGCACTTATCCGTACGAAAAACCCTATTGATTTACCTGTTTTTACAAGGAAATAAAATGTGAAAAAAATATTTCTACATCCCATGGCCTTTCCCAACCATTTAAATTTTTCTCTTACAGGTCTAACGCTTCCGAAAAACCAATACAACGCCCACCCGGAACAATATATAAAGCTAAACGAACCGTTCACTGGGTACTTATCCGTACGAAAAACCCTATTGATTTACCTGTTTTTACAAGGAAGTAAATGTGAAAAAAATATTTCTACATCCCATGGCCTTTCCCAACAATTTAAATTTTTCTCTTACAGGTCTAACACTTCCGAAAAACCAATACAACGCCCACCCCGATCAATATATAAAGCTAAACGAACGGTTCACTGGGTACTTATCCGTACGAAAATCCCTATTGATTTACCTGTTTTTACAAGGAAGTAAAATGTGAAAAAAAAATTTCTACATCCCATGGCCTTTCCCAACCATTTAAATTTTTCTCTTACAGGTCTAACACTTCCGAAAAAACAATACAACGCCCACCCGGAACAATATATAAAGCTGTATGAACCGTTCACTGGGCACTTATCCGTACGAAAAACCCTATTGATTTACCTGTTTTTACAAGGAAATAAAATGTGAAAAAAATATTTCTACATCCCATGGCCTTTCCCAACCATTTAAATTCTTCTCTTACAGGTCTAACACATCCGATAAACCAATACAACGCCCACCCGGAACAATATATAAAGCTAAACGAACCGTTCACTGGGTACATATCCGTACGAAAATCCCTATTGATTTTCCTGTTTTTACAAGGAAGTAAAATTTGAAAAAATTTTTCTACATCACATGGCCATTCCCAACCATTTAAATTTTTCTCTTACAGGTCTAACACTTCCGAAAAACCAATACAACGCCCACCCGGAACAATATATAAAGCTAAACGAACCGTTCACTGGGTACTTATCCGTACGAAAAACCCTATTGATTTACCTGTTTTTACAAGGAAGTAAATGTGAAAAAAATATTTCTACATCCCATGGCCTTTCCCAACCATTTAAATTTTTCTCTTACAGGTCTAACACTTCCGAAAATCCAATACAACGCCCACCCCGAACAATATATAAAGATAAACGAACCGTTCACTAGGTACTTATCCGTCCGAAAATCCCTATCGATTTTCCTGTTTTTACAAGGAAGTAAAATGTGAAAAAAATATTTCTACATCCCATGGCCTTTCCCAACCATTTAAATTTTTCTCTTACAGGTCTAACACTTCCAAAAATCCAATACAACGCCCTCCCCGAACAATATATAAAGCGAAACGAACGGTTCACTGGGTACTTATCCGTACGAAAATCCCTATTGATTTACCTGTTTTTACAAGGAAGTGAATGTGAAAAAAATATTTCTACATCCCATGGCCTTTCCCAACCATTTAAATTTTTCTCTTACAGGTCTAACACTTCCGAAAAACCAATACAACGCCCACCCGGAAGAATATATAAAGATAAACGAACTGTTCACTGGGTACTTATCCGTATGAAAATCCCTATCGATTTTCCTGTTTTTACAAGGAAGTAAAATGTGAAAAAATATTTCTACATCCCATGGCCTTTCCCAACCATTTAAATTTTTCTCTTACAGGTCTAACACTTTCGAAAAACCAATACAACGCCCACCCGGAACAATATATAAAGCTAAATGAACCGTTCACTGGGCACTTATCCGTACGAAAAACCCTATTGATTTACCTGTTTTTACAAGGAAATAAAATGTGAAAAAAATATTTCTACATCCCATGGCCTTTCCCAACCATTTAAATTTTTCTCT
The DNA here is from genome assembly GCF_049243985.1 of Paroedura picta. Lineage (NCBI taxonomy): Eukaryota > Metazoa > Chordata > Lepidosauria > Squamata > Gekkonidae > Paroedura > Paroedura picta. Next base: position 18,240,286 of record NC_135372.1, read on the forward strand.
TACAGGTCTAACGCTTCCGAAAAACCAATACAACGCCCACCCGGAACAATATATAAAGCTAAACGAACCGTTCACTGGGTACATATCCGTACGAAAATCCCTATTGATTTTCCTGTTTTTATAAGGAAGTAAAATGTGAAAAAAATATTTCTACATCCCATGGCCTTTCCCAACCATTTAAATTTTTCTCTTACAGGTCTAACACTTCCAAAAAACCAATACAACGCCCACCCGGAACAATATATAAAGCTAAACGAACCGTTCACTGGGTACTTATCCGTACGAAAAACCCTATTGATTTACCTGTTTTTAAAAGGAAATAAAATGTGAAAAAAATATTTCTACATCCCATGGCCTTTCCCAACCATTTAAATTATTCTCTTACAGGACTAACACTTCTGAAAAACCAATACAACGCCCACCCGGAACAATATATAAAGCTAAACGAACCGTTCACTGGGTACTTATCCGTACGAAAAACCCTATTGATTTACCTGTTTTTACAAGGAAGTAAATGTGAAAAAAATATTTCTACATCCCATGGCCTTTCCCAACAATTTAAATTTTTCTCTTACAGGTCTAACACTTCCGAAAAACCAATACAACGCCCACCCGGAACAATATATAAAGATAAACGAACCGTTCACTAGGTACTTATCCGTCCGAAAATCCCTATCGATTTTCCTGTTTTTACAAGGAAGTAAAATGTGAAAAAAATATTTCTACATACCATGGCCTTTCTCAACCGTTTAAATTTTTCTCTTACAGGTCTAACACTTCCGAAAATCCAATACAACGCCCACCCGGAACAATATATAAAGCTAAACGAACGGTTCACTGGCTACTTATACGTACGAAAAACCCTATTGATTTACCTGTTTTTACAAGGAAATAAAATGTGAAAAAAATATTTCTACATCCCATGGCCTTTCCCAACCATTTAAATTTTTCTCTTACAGGTCTAACACTTCCGAAAAACCAATACAACGCCCACCCGGAAGAATATATAAAGATAAACGAACTGTTCACTGGGTACTTATCCGTATGAAAATCCCTATCGATTTTCCTGTTTTTACAAGGAAGTAAAATGTGAAAAAATATTTCTACATCCCATGGCCTTTCCCAACCATTTAAATTTTTCTCTTACAGGTCTAACACTTTCGAAAAACCAATACAACGCCCACCCGGAACAATATATAAAGCTAAATGAACCGTTCACTGGGCACTTATCCGTACGAAAAACCCTATTGATTTACCTGTTTTTACAAGGAAATAAAATGTGAAAAAAATATTTCTACATCCCATGGCCTTTCCCAACCATTTAAATTTTTCTCTTACAGGTCTAACGCTTCCGAAAAACCAATACAACGCCCACCCGGAACAATATATAAAGCTAAACGAACCGTTCACTGGGTACATATCCGTACGAAAATCCCTATTGATTTTCCTGTTTTTATAAGGAAGTAAAATGTGAAAAAAATATTTCTACATCCCATGGCCTTTCCCAACCATTTAAATTTTTCTCTTACAGGTCTAACACTTCCAAAAAACCAATACAACGCCCACCCCGAACAATATATAAAGCTAAACGAACGGTTCACTGGGTACTTATCCGTACGAAAATCCCTATTGATTTACCTGTTTTTACAAGGAAGTAAAATGTGAAAAAAAAATTTCTACATCCCATGGCCTTTCCCAACCATTTAAATTTTTCTCTTACAGGTCTAACACTTCCGAAAAAACAATACAACGCCCACCCGGAACAATATATAAAGCTGTATGAACCGTTCACTGGGCACTTATCCGTACGAAAAACCCTATTGATTTACCTGTTTTTACAAGGAAATAAAATGTGAAAAAAATATTTCTACATCCCATGGCCTTTCCCAACCATTTAAATTCTTCTCTTACAGGTCTAACACATCCGATAAACCATTACAACGCCCACCCGGAACAATATATAAAGCTAAACGAACCGTTCACTGGGTACATATCCGTACGAAAATCCCTATTGATTTTCCTGTTTTTACAAGGAAGTAAAATTTGAAAAAATTTTTCTACATCACATGGCCATTCCCAACCATTTAAATTTTTCTCTTACAGGTCTAACACTTCCGAAAAACCAATACAACGCCCACCCGGAACAATATATAAAGCTAAACGAACCGTTCACTGGGTACTTATCCGTATGAAAAACCCTATTGATTTACCTGTTTTTACAAGGAAGTAAATGTGAAAAAAATATTTCTACATCCCATGGCCTTTCCCAACCATTTAAATTTTTCTCTTACAGGTCTAACACTTCCGAAAATCCAATACAACGCCCACCCCGAACAATATATAAAGATAAACGAACCGTTCACTAGGTACTTATCCGTCCGAAAATCCCTATCGATTTTCCTGTTTTTACAAGGAAGTAAAATGTAAAAAAAATATTTCTACATCCCATGGCCTTTCCCAACCATTTAAATTTTTCTCTTACAGGTCTAACACTTCCAAAAATCCAATACAACGCCCTCCCCGAACAATATATAAAGCGAAACGAACGGTTCACTGGGTACTTATCCGTACGAAAATCCCTATTGATTTACCTGTTTTTACAAGGAAGTGAATGTGAAAAAAATATTTCTACATCCCATGGCCTTTCCCAACCATTTAAATTTTTCTCTTACAGGTCTAACACTTCCGAAAAACCAATACAACGCCCACCCGGAAGAATATATAAAGATAAACGAACTGTTCACTGGGTACTTATCCGTATGAAAATCCCTATCGATTTTCCTGTTTTTACAAGGAAGTAAAATGTGAAAAAATATTTCTACATCCCATGGCCTTTCCCAACCATTTAAATTTTTCTCTTACAGGTCTAACACTTTCGAAAAACCAATACAACGCCCACCCGGAACAATATATAAAGCTAAATGAACCGTTCACTGGGCACTTATCCGTACGAAAAACCCTATTGATTTACCTGTTTTTACAAGGAAATAAAATGTGAAAAAAATATTTCTACATCCCATGGCCTTTCCCAACCATTTAAATTTTTCTCTTACAGGTCTAACGCTTCCGAAAAACCAATACAACGCCCACCCGGAAGAATATATAAAGATAAACGAACCGTACACTGGGTACATATCCGTACGAAAATCCCTATTGATTTTCCTGTTTTTATAAGGAAGTAAAATGTGAAAAAAATATTTCTACATCCCATGGCCTTTCCCAACCATTTAAATTTTTCTCTTACAGGTCTAACACTTCCAAAAAACCAATACAACGCCCACCCGGAACAATATATAAAGCTAAACGAACCGTTCACTGGGTACTTATCCGTACGAAAAACCCTATTGATTTACCTGTTTTTAAAAGGAAATAAAATGTGAAAAAAATATTTCTACATCCCATGGCCTTTCCCAACCATTTAAATTATTCTCTTACAGGACTAACACTTCTGAAAAACCAATACAACGCCCACCCGGAACAATATATAAAGCTAAACGAACCGTTCACTGGGTACTTATCCGTACGAAAAACCCTATTGATTTACCTGTTTTTACAAGGAAGTAAATGTGAAAAAAATATTTCTACATCCCATGGCCTTTCCCAACAATTTAAATTTTTCTCTTACAGGTCTAACACTTCCGAAAAACCAATACAACGCCCACCCGGAACAATATATAAAGATAAACGAACCGTTCACTAGGTACTTATCCGTCCGAAAATCCCTATCGATTTTCCGGTTTTTACAAGGAAGTAAAATGTGAAAAAAATATTTCTACATACCATGGCCTTTCTCAACCGTTTAAATTTTTCTCTTACAGGTCTAACACTTCCGAAAATCCAATACAACGCCCACCCGGAACAATATATAAAGCTAAACGAACGGTTCACTGGGTACTTATACGTACGAAAAACCCTATTGATTTACCTGTTTTTACAAGGAAATAAAATGTGAAAAAAATATTTCTACATCCCATGGCCTTTCCCAACCATTTAAATTTTTCTCTTACAGGTCTAACACTTCCGAAAAACCAATACAACGCCCACCCGGAAGAATATATAAAGATAAACGAACTGTTCACTGGGTACTTATCCGTATGAAAATCCCTATCGATTTTCCTGTTTTTACAAGGAAGTAAAATGTGAAAAAATATTTCTACATCCCATGGCCTTTCCCAACCATTTAAATTTTTCTCTTACAGGTCTAACACTTTCGAAAAACCAATACAACGCCCACCCGGAACAATATATAAAGCTAAATGAACCGTTCACTGGGCACTTATCCGTACGAAAAACCCTATTGATTTACCTGTTTTTACAAGGAAATAAAATGTGAAAAAAATATTTCTACATCCCATGGCCTTTCCCAACCATTTAAATTTTTCTCTTACAGGTCTAACGCTTCCGAAAAACCAATACAACGCCCACCCGGAACAATATATAAAGCTAAACGAACCGTTCACTGGGTACATATCCGTACGAAAATCCCTATTGATTTTCCTGTTTTTATAAGGAAGTAAAATGTGAAAAAAATATTTCTACATCCCATGGCCTTTCCCAACCATTTAAATTTTTCTCTTACAGGTCTAACACTTCCAAAAAACCAATACAACGCCCACCCGGAACAATATATAAAGCTAAACGAACCGTTCACTGGGTACTTATCCGTACGAAAAACCCTATTGATTTACCTGTTTTTAAAAGGAAATAAAATGTGAAAAAAATATTTCTACATCCCATGGCCTTTCCCAACCATTTAAATTATTCTCTTACAGGACTAACACTTCTGAAAAACCAATACAACGCCCACCCGGAACAATATATAAAGCTAAACGAACCGTTCACTGGGTACTTATCCGTACGAAAAACCCTATTGATTTACCTGTTTTTACAAGGAAGTAAATGTGAAAAAAATATTTCTACATCCCATGGCCTTTCCCAACAATTTAAATTTTTCTCTTACAGGTCTAACACTTCCGAAAAACCAATACAACGCCCACCCGGAACAATATATAAAGATAAACGAACCGTTCACTAGGTACTTATCCGTCCGAAAATCCCTATCGATTTTCCTGTTTTTACAAGGAAGTAAAATGTGAAAAAAATATTTCTACATACCATGGCCTTTCTCAACCGTTTAAATTTTTCTCTTACAGGTCTAACACTTCCGAAAATCCAATACAACGCCCACCCGGAACAATATATAAAGCTAAACGAACGGTTCACTGGGTACTTATACGTACGAAAAACCCTATTGATTTACCTGTTTTTACAAGGAAATAAAATGTGAAAAAAATATTTCTACATCCCATGGCCTTTCCCAACCATTTAAATTTTTCTCTTACAGGTCTAACACTTCCGAAAAACCAATACAACGCCCACCCGGAAGAATATATAAAGATAAACGAACCGTTCACTGGGTACTTATCCGTATGAAAATCCCTATCGATTTTCCTGTTTTTATAAGGAAGTAAAATGTGAAAAAATATTTCTACATCCCATGGCCTTTCCCAACCATTTAAATTTTTCTCTTACAGGTCTAACACTTCCGAAAAACCAATACAACGCCCACCCGGAACAATATATAAAGCTAAACGAACCGTTCACTGGGTACTTATCCGTACGAAAAACCCTATTGATTTACCTGTTTTTACAAGGAAGTAAATGTGAAAAAAATATTTCTACATCCCATGGCCTTTCCCAACCATTTAAATTTTTCTCTTACAGGTCTAACACTTCCGAAAATCCAATACAACGCCCACCCCGAACAATATATAAAGATAAACGAACCGTTCACTAGGTACTTATCCGTCCGAAAATCCCTATCGATTTTCCTGTTTTTACAAGGAAGTAAAATGTGAAAAAAATATTTCTACATCCCATGGCCTTTCCCAACCATTTAAATTTTTCTCTTACAGGTCTAACACTTCCGAAAAACCAAAACAACGCCCACCCGGAACAATATATAAAGCTAAACGAACCGTTCACTGGGCACTTATCCGTACGAAAAACCCTATTGATTTACCTGTTTTTACAAGGAAATAAAATGTGAAAAAAATATTTCTACATCCCATGGCCTTTCCCAACCATTTAAATTTTTCTCTTACAGGTCTAACACTTCCGAAAATCCAATACAACGCCCACCCCGAACAATATATAAAGATAAACGAACCGTTCACTAGGTACTTATCCGTCCGAAAATCCCTATCGATTTTCCTGTTTTTACAAGGAATTAAAATGTGAAAAAAATATTTCTACATACCATGGCCTTTCCCAACCATTTAAATTTTTCTCTTACAGGTCTAACACTTCCGAAAATCCAATACAACGCCCACCCCGAACAATATATAAAGCTAAACGAACGGTTCACTGGGTACTTATCCGTACGAAAATCCCTATTGATTTTCCTGTTTTTACAAGGAAGTAAAATGTGAAAAAAATATTTCTACATCCCATGGCCTTTCCCAACCATTTAAATTTTTCTCTTACAGGTCTAACACTTCCGAAAAAAAAATACAACGCCCACCCGGAACAATATATAAAGCTAAACGAACGGTTCACTGGGTACTTATACGTACGAAAAACCCTATTGATTTACCTGTTTTTACAAGGAAATAAAATGTGAAAAAAATATTTCTACATCCCATGGCCTTTCCCAACCATTTAAATTTTTCTCTTACAGGTCTAACACTTCCGAAAAACCAATACAACGCCCACCCGGAAGAATATATAAAGATAAACGAACCGTTCACTGGGTACTTATCCGTATGAAAATCCCTATCGATTTTCCTGTTTTTACAAGGAAGTAAAATGTGAAAAAATATTTCTACATCCCATGGCCTTTCCCAACCATTTAAATTTTTCTCTTACAGGTCTAACACTTCCGAAAAACCAATACAACGCCCACCCGGAACAATATATAAAGCTAAACGAACCGTTCACTGGGTACTTATCCGTACGAAAAACCCTATTGATTTACCTGTTTTTACAAGGAAGTAAATGTGAAAAAAATATTTCTACATCCCATGGCCTTTCCCAACCATTTAAATTTTTCTCTTATAGGTCTAACACTTCCGAAAATCCAATACAACGCCCACCCCGAACAATATATAAAGATAAACGAACCGTTCACTAGGTACTTATCCGTCCGAAAATCCCTATCGATTTTCTTGTTTGTACAAGGAAGTAAAATGTGAAAAAAATATTTCTACATCCCATGGCCTTTCCCAACCATTTAAATTTTTCTCTTACAGGTCTAACACTTCTGAAAATCCAATACAACGCCCACCCCGAACAATATATAAAGCTAAACGAACGGTTCACTGGGTACTTATCCGTACGAAAATCCCTATTGATTTACCTGTTTTTACAAGGAAGTAAAATGTGAAAAAAAAATTTCTACATCCCATGGCCTTTCCCAACCATTTAAATTTTTCTCTTACAGGTCTAACACTTCCGAAAAAACAATACAACGCCCACCCGGAACAATATATAAAGCTGTATGAACCGTTCACTGGGCACTTATCCGTACGAAAAACCCTATTGATTTACCTGTTTTTACAAGGAAATAAAATGTGAAAAAAATATTTCTACATCCCATGGCCTTTCCCAACCATTTAAATTCTTCTCTTACAGGTCTAACACATCCGAAAAACCAATACAACGCCCACCCGGAACAATATATAAAGCTAAACGAACCGTTCACTGGGTACTTATCCGTACGAAAAACCCTATTGATTTACCTGTTTTTACAAGGAAGTAAATGTGAAAAAAATATTTCTACATCCCATGGCCTTTCCCAACCATTTAAATTTTTCTCTTACAGGTCTAACACTTCCGAAAATCCAATACAACGCCCACCCCGAACAATATATAAAGATAAACGAACCGTTCACTAGGTACTTATCCGTCCGAAAATCCCTATCGATTTTCCTGTTTTTACAAGGAAGTAAAATGTGAAAAAAATATTTCTACATCCCATGGCCTTTCCCAACCATTTAAATTTTTCTCTTACAGGTCTAACACTTCCAAAAATCCAATACAACGCCCTCCCCGAACAATATATAAAGCGAAACGAACGGTTCACTGGGTACTTATCCGTACGAAAATCCCTATTGATTTACCTGTTTTTACAAGGAAGTGAATGTGAAAAAAATATTTCTACATCCCATGGCCTTTCCCAACCATTTAAATTTTTCTCTTACAGGTCTAACACTTCCGAAAAACCAATACAACGCCCACCCGGAAGAATATATAAAGATAAACGAACTGTTCACTGGGTACTTATCCGTACGAAAATCCCTATCGATTTTCCTGTTTTTACAAGGAAGTAAAATGTGAAAAAATATTTCTACATCCCATGGCCTTTCCCAACCATTTAAATTTTTCTCTTACAGGTCTAACACTTTCGAAAAACCAATACAACGCCCACCCGGAACAATATATAAAGCTAAATGAACCGTTCACTGGGCACTTATCCGTACGAAAAACCCTATTGATTTACCTGTTTTTACAAGGAAATAAAATGTGAAAAAAATATTTCTACATCCCATGGCCTTTCCCAACCATTTAAATTTTTCTCTTACAGGTCTAACGCTTCCGAAAAACCAATACAACGCCCACCCGGAACAATATATAAAGCTAAACGAACCGTTCACTGGGTACATATCCGTACGAAAATCCCTATTGATTTTCCTGTTTTTATAAGGAAGTAAAATGTGAAAAAAATATTTCTACATCCCATGGCCTTTCCCAACCATTTAAATTTTTCTCTTACAGGTCTAACACTTCCAAAAAACCAATACAACGCCCACCCGGAACAATATATAAAGCTAAACGAACCGTTCACTGGGTACTTATCCGTACGAAAAACCCTATTGATTTACCTGTTTTTAAAAGGAAATAAAATGTGAAAAAAATATTTCTACATCCCATGGCCTTTCCCAACCATTTAAATTATTCTCTTACAGGACTAACACTTCTGAAAAACCAATACAACGCCCACCCGGAACAATATATAAAGCTAAACGAACCGTTCACTGGGTACTTATCCGTACGAAAAACCCTATTGATTTACCTGTTTTTACAAGGAAGTAAATGTGAAAAAAATATTTCTACATCCCATGGCCTTTCCCAACAATTTAAATTTTTCTCTTACAGGTCTAACACTTCCGAAAAACCAATACAACGCCCACCCGGAACAATATATAAAGATAAACGAACCGTTCACTAGGTACTTATCCGTCCGAAAATCCCTATCGATTTTCCTGTTTTTACAAGGAAGTAAAATGTGAAAAAAATATTTCTACATACCATGGCCTTTCCCAACCGTTTAAATTTTTCTCTTACAGGTCTAACACTTCCGAAAATCCAATACAACGCCCACCCGGAACAATATATAAAGCTAAACGAACGGTTCACTGGGTACTTATACGTACCAAAAACCCTATTGATTTACCTGTTTTTACAAGGAAATAAAATGTGAAAAAAATATTTCTACATCCCATGGCCTTTCCCAACCATTTAAATTTTTCTCTTACAGGTCTAACATTTCCGAAAAAACAATACAACGCCCACCCGGAACAATATATAAAGCTGTATGAACCGTTCACTGGGCACTTATCCGTACGAAAAACCCTATTGATTTACCTGTTTTTACAAGGAAATAAAATGTGAAAAAAATATTTCTACATCCCATGGCCTTTCCCAACCATTTAAATTTTTCTCTTACAGGTCTAACACTTCCGAAAAACCAATACAACGCCCACCCAGAAGAATATATAAAGATAAACGAACCGTTCACTGGGTACTTATCCATATGAAAATCCCTATCGATTTTCCTGTTTTTACAAGGAAGTAAAATGTGAAAAAATATTTCTACATCCCATGGCCTTTTCCAACCATTTAAATTTTTCTCTTACAGGTCTAACACTTCCGAAAAACCAATACAACGCCCACCCGGAACAATATATGGCCTTTTCCAACCATTTAAATTTTTCTCTTACAGGTCTAACACTTCCGAAAAACCAATACAACGCCCACCCGGAACAATATATAAAGCTAAACGAACCGTTCACTGGGCACTTATCCGTACGAAAAACCCTATTGATTTACCTGTTTTTACAAGGAAATAAAATGTGAAAAAAATATTTCTACATCCCATGGCCTTTCCCAACCATTTAAATTTTTCTCTTACAGGTCTAACGCTTCCGAAAAACCAATACAACGCCCACCCGGAACAATATATAAAGCTAAACGAACCGTTCACTGGGTACATATCCGTACGAAAATCCCTATTGATTTTCCTGTTTTTATAAGGAAGTAAAATGTGAAAAAAATATTTCTACATCCCATGGCCTTTCCCAACCATTTAAATTTTTCTCTTACAGGTCTAACACTTCCAAAAAACCAATACAACGCCCACCCGGAACAATATATAAAGCTAAACGAACCGTTCACTGGGTACTTATCCGTACGAAAAACCCTATTGATTTACCTGTTTTTACAAGGAAGTAAATGTGAAAAAAATATTTCTACATCCCATGGCCTTTCCCAACCATTTAAATTTTTCTCTTACAGGTCTAACACTTCCGAAAATCCAATACAACGCCCACCCGGAACAATATATAAAGCTAAACGAACCGTTCACTGGGTACTTATCCGTACGAAAAACCCTATTGATTTACCTGTTTTTACAAGGAAGTAAATGTGAAAAAAATATTTCTACATCCCATGGCCTTTCCCAACCATTTAAATTTTTCTCTTACAGGTCTAACACTCCCGAAAATCCAATACAACGCCCACCCCGAACAATATATAAAGATAAACGAACCGTTCACTAGGTACTTATCCGTCCGAAAATCCCTATCGATTTTCTTGTTTTTACAAGGAAGTAAAATGTGAAAAAAATATTTCTACATCCCATGGCCTTTCCCAACCATTTAAATTTTTCTCTTACTGGTCTAACACTTCCGAAAATCCAATACAACGCCCACCCCGAACAATATATAAAGCTAAACGAACGGTTCACTGGGTACTTATCCGTACGAAAATCCCTATTGATTTACCTGTTTTTACAAGGAAGTAAAATGTGAAAAAAAAATTTCTACATCCCATGGCCTTTCCCAACCATTTAAATTTTTCTCTTACAGGTCTAACACTTCCGAAAAAAAAATACAACGCCCACCCGGAACAATATATAAAGCTAAACGAACGGTTCACTGGGTACTTATACGTACGAAAACCCCTATCGATTTTCCTGTTTTTACAAGGAAGTAAAATGTGAAAAAATATTTCTACATCCCATGGCCTTTCCCAACCATTTAAATTTTTCTCTTACAGGTCTAACACTTCCGAAAAAACAATACAACGCCCACCCGGAACAATATATGAAGCTGTATGAACCGTTCACTGGGCACTTATCCGTACGAAAAACCCTATTGATTTACCTGTTTTTACAAGGAAATAAAATGTGAAAAAAAATTTTCTACATCCCATGGCCTTTCCCAACCATTTAAATTTTTCTCTTACAGGTCTAACACTTCCGAAAAACCAATACAACGCCCACCCGGAAGAATATATAAAGATAAACGAACCGTTCACTGGGTACTTATCCATATGAAAATCCCTATCGATTTTCCTGTTTTTACAAGGAAGTAAAATGTGAAAAAATATTTCTACATCCCATGGCCTTTTCCAACCATTTAAATTTTTCTCTTACAGGTCTAACACTTCCGAAAAACCAATACAACGCCCACCCGGAACAATATATGGCCTTTTCCAACCATTTAAATTTTTCTCTTACAGGTCTAACACTTCCGAAAAACCAATACAACGCCCACCCGGAACAATATATAAAGCTAAACGAACCGTTCACTGGGCACTTATCCGTACGAAAAACCCTATTGATTTACCTGTTTTTACAAGGAAATAAAATGTGAAAAAAATATTTCTACATCCCATGGCCTTTCCCAACCATTTAAATTTTTCTCTTACAGGTCTAACGCTTCCGAAAAACCAATACAACGCCCACCCGGAACAATATATAAAGCTAAACGAACCGTTCACTGGGTACATATCCGTACGAAAATCCCTATTGATTTTCCTGTTTTTATAAGGAAGTAAAATGTGAAAAAAATATTTCTACATCCCATGGCCTTTCCCAACCATTTAAATTTTTCTCTTACAGGTCTAACACTTCCAAAAAACCAATACAACGCCCACCCGGAACAATATATAAAGCTAAACGAACCGTTCACTGGGTACTTATCCGTACGAAAAACCCTATTGATTTACCTGTTTTTACAAGGAAGTAAATGTGAAAAAAATATTTCTACATCCCATGGCCTTTCCCAACCATTTAAATTTTTCTCTTACAGGTCTAACACTTCCGAAAATCCAATACAACGCCCACCCGGAACAATATATAAAGCTAAACGAACCGTTCACTGGGTACTTATCCGTACGAAAAACCCTATTGATTTACCTGTTTTTACAAGGAAGTAAATGTGAAAAAAATATTTCTACATCCCATGGCCTTTCCCAACCATTTAAATTTTTCTCTTACAGGTCTAACACTCCCGAAAATCCAATACAACGCCCACCCCGAACAATATATAAAGATAAACGAACCGTTCACTAGGTACTTATCCGTCCGAAAATCCCTATCGATTTTCTTGTTTTTACAAGGAAGTAAAATGTGAAAAAAATATTTCTACATCCCATGGCCTTTCCCAACCATTTAAATTTTTCTCTTACTGGTCTAACACTTCCGAAAATCCAATACAACGCCCACCCCGAACAATATATAAAGCTAAACGAACGGTTCACTGGGTACTTATCCGTACGAAAATCCCTATTGATTTACCTGTTTTTACAAGGAAGTAAAATGTGAAAAAAAAATTTCTACATCCCATGGCCTTTCCCAACCATTTAAATTTTTCTCTTACAGGTCTAACACTTCCGAAAAAAAAATACAACGCCCACCCGGAACAATATATAAAGCTAAACGAACGGTTCACTGGGTACTTATACGTACGAAAACCCCTATCGATTTTCCTGTTTTTACAAGGAAGTAAAATGTGAAAAAATATTTCTACATCCCATGGCCTTTCCCAACCATTTAAATTTTTCTCTTACAGGTCTAACACTTCCGAAAAAACAATACAACGCCCACCCGGAACAATATATGAAGCTGTATGAACCGTTCACTGGGCACTTATCCGTACGAAAAACCCTATTGATTTACCTGTTTTTACAAGGAAATAAAATGTGAAAAAAAATTTTCTACATCCCATGGCCTTTCCCAACCATTTAAATTTTTCTCTTACAGGTCTAACACTTCCGAAAAACCAATACAACGCCCACCCGGAAGAATATATAAAGATAAACGAACCGTTCACTGGGTACTTATCCATATGAAAATCCCTATCGATTTTCCTGTTTTTACAAGGAAGTAAAATGTGAAAAAATATTTCTACATCCCATGGCCTTTTCCAACCATTTAAATTTTTCTCTTACAGGTCTAACACTTCCGAAAAACCAATACAACGCCCACCCGGAACAATATATGGCCTTTTCCAACCATTTAAATTTTTCTCTTACAGGTCTAACACTTCCGAAAAACCAATACAACGCCCACCCGGAACAATATATAAAGCTAAACGAACCGTTCACTGGGCACTTATCCGTACGAAAAACCCTATTGATTTACCTGTTTTTACAAGGAAATAAAATGTGAAAAAAATATTTCTACATCCCATGGCCTTTCCCAACCATTTAAATTTTTCTCTTACAGGTCTAACGCTTCCGAAAAACCAATACAACGCCCACCCGGAACAATATATAAAGCTAAACGAACCGTTCACTGGGTACATATCCGTACGAAAATCCCTATTGATTTTCCTGTTTTTATAAGGAAGTAAAATGTGAAAAAAATATTTCTACATCCCATGGCCTTTCCCAACCATTTAAATTTTTCTCTTACAGGTCTAACACTTCCAAAAAACCAATACAACGCCCACCCGGAACAATATATAAAGCTAAACGAACCGTTCACTGGGTACTTATCCGTACGAAAAACCCTATTGATTTACCTGTTTTTACAAGGAAGTAAATGTGAAAAAAATATTTCTACATCCCATGGCCTTTCCCAACCATTTAAATTTTTCTCTTACAGGTCTAACACTTCCGAAAATCCAATACAACGCCCACCCGGAACAATATATAAAGCTAAACGAACCGTTCACTGGGTACTTATCCGTACGAAAAACCCTATTGATTTACCTGTTTTTACAAGGAAGTAAATGTGAAAAAAATATTTCTACATCCCATGGCCTTTCCCAACCATTTAAATTTTTCTCTTACAGGTCTAACACTCCCGAAAATCCAATACAACGCCCACCCCGAACAATATATAAAGATAAACGAACCGTTCACTAGGTACTTATCCGTCCGAAAATCCCTATCGATTTTCTTGTTTTTACAAGGAAGTAAAATGTGAAAAAAATATTTCTACATCCCATGGCCTTTCCCAACCATTTAAATTTTTCTCTTACTGGTCTAACACTTCCGAAAATCCAATACAACGCCCACCCCGAACAATATATAAAGCTAAACGAACGGTTCACTGGGTACTTATCCGTACGAAAATCCCTATTGATTTACCTGTTTTTACAAGGAAGTAAAATGTGAAAAAAAAATTTCTACATCCCATGGCCTTTCCCAACCATTTAAATTTTTCTCTTACAGGTCTAACACTTCCGAAAAAAAAATACAACGCCCACCCGGAACAATATATAAAGCTAAACGAACGGTTCACTGGGTACTTATACGTACGAAAACCCCTATCGATTTTCCTGTTTTTACAAGGAAGTAAAATGTGAAAAAATATTTCTACATCCCATGGCCTTTCCCAACCATTTAAATTTTTCTCTTACAGGTCTAACACTTCCGAAAAAACAATACAACGCCCACCCGGAACAATATATGAAGCTGTATGAACCGTTCACTGGGCACTTATCCGTACGAAAAACCCTATTGATTTACCTGTTTTTACAAGGAAATAAAATGTGAAAAAAAATTTTCTACATCCCATGGCCTTTCCCAACCATTTAAATTTTTCTCTTACAGGTCTAACACTTCCGAAAAACCAATACAACGCCCACCCGGAAGAATATATAAAGATAAACGAACCGTTCACTGGGTACTTATCCATATGAAAATCCCTATCGATTTTCCTGTTTTTACAAGGAAGTAAAATGTGAAAAAATATTTCTACATCCCATGGCCTTTTCCAACCATTTAAATTTTTCTCTTACAGGTCTAACACTTCCGAAAAACCAATACAACGCCCACCCGGAACAATATATAAAGCTAAACGAACCGTTCACTGGGCACTTATCCGTACGAAAAACCCTATTGATTTACCTGTTTTTACAAGGAAATAAAATGTGAAAAAAATATTTCTACATCCCATGGCCTTTCCCAACCATTTAAATTTTTCTCTTACAGGTCTAACGCTTCCGAAAAACCAATACAACGCCCACCCGGAACAATATATAAAGCTAAACGAACCGTTCACTGGGTACTTATCCGTACGAAAAACCCTATTGATTTACCTGTTTTTACAAGGAAGTAAATGTGAAAAAAATATTTCTACATCCCATGGCCTTTCCCAACCATTTAAATATTTCTCTTACAGGTCTAACACTTCCGAAAATCCAATACAACGCCCACCCAGAAGAATATATAAAGATAAAGGAACCGTTCACTAGCTACTTATCCGTACGAAAATCCCTATCGATTTTCCTGTTTTTACAAGGAAGTAAAATGTGAAAAAAATATTTCTACATCCGATGGCCTTTCCCAACCATTTAAATTTTTCTCTTACAGGTCTAACACTTCTGAAAAACCAAAACAACGCCCACCCGGAACAATATATAAAGCTAAATGAACCGTTCACTGGGTACTTATCCGTATGAAAATCACTATTGATTTACCTGTTTTTAAACGGAAATAAAATGTGAAAAAAATATTTCTATATCCCATGGCCTTTACCAACCATTTAAATTTTTCTCTTACAGGTCTAACACTTCCAAAAAACCAATACAACGCCCACCCGGAACAATATATAACGCTAAACGAACCGTTCACTGGGTACTTATCCGTACGAAAATCCCTATTGATTTACCTCTTTTTAAAAGGAAATAAAATGTGAAAAAATATTTCTACATCCCATGGCCTTTCCCAACCATTTAATTTTTTCTCTTACAGGCCTAACACTTCCGAAAAAACAATACAACGCCCACCCGGAACAATGTATAAAGCTAAACAAACCGTTCACTGGGCACTTATCCGTACGAAAAACCCTATTGATTTACCTGTTTTTACAAGGAAATAAAATGTGAAAAAAATATTTCTACATCCCATGGCCTTTCCCAACCATTTAAATTTTTCTCTTACAGGTCTAACGCTTCCGAAAAACCAATACAACGCCCACCCGGAACAATATATAAAGTTAAACGAACCGTTCACTGGGTACATATCCGTACGAAAATCCCTATTGATTTTTCTGTTTTTACAAGGAAGTAAAATGTGAAAAAATATTTCTACATCCCATGGCCTTTCCCAACCATTTAAATTTTTCTCTTACAGGTCTAACACTTCTGAAAAACCAATACAACGCCCACCCGGAACAATATATAAAGCTAAACGAACCGTTCACTGGGCACTTATCCGTACGAAAAACCCTATTGATTTACCTGTTTTTACAAGGAAATAAAATGTGAAAAAAATATTTCTACATCCCATGGCCTTTCCCAACCATTTAAATTTTTCTCTTACAGGTCTAACGCTTCCGAAAAACCAATACAACGCCCACCCGGAACAATATATAAAGCTAAACGAACCGTTCACTGGGTACTTATCCGTACGAAAATCACTATTGATTTACCTGTTTTTAAATGGAAATAAAATGTGAAAAAAATATTTCTATATCCCATGGCCTTTCCCAACCATTTAAATTTTTCTCTTACAGGTCTAACCCTTCCGAAAAACCAATACAACGCCCACCCGGAACAATATATAAAGCTAAACGAACCGTTCACTGGGCACTTATCCGTACGAAAAACCCTATTGATTTACCTCTTTTTACAAGGAAATAAAATGTGAAAAAAATATTTCTACATCCCATGGCCTTTCCCAACCATTTAAATTTTTCTCTTACAGGTCTAACGCTTCCGAAAAACCAATACAACGCCCACCCGGAACAATATATAAAGCTAAACGAACCGTTCACTGGGTACTTATCCGTACGAAAATCACTATTGATTTACCTGTTTTTAAATGGAAATAAAATGTGAAAAAAATATTTCTATATCCCATGCCCTTTCCCAACCATTTAAATTTTTCTCTTACAGGTCTAACGCTTCCGAAAAACCAATACAACGCCAACCCGGAACAATATATAAAGCTAAACGAACCGTTCACTGGGCACTTATCCGTACGAAAAACCCTATTGATTTACCTCTTTTTACAAGGAAGTAAATGTGTAAAAAATATTTCTACATCCCATGCCCTTTCCCAACCATTTAAATTTTTCTCTTACAGGTCTAACACTTGCGAAAAACCAATACAACGCCCACCCGGAACAATATATAAAGCTAAACGAACCGTTCACTGGGTACTTATCCGTACGAAAATCACTATTGATTTACCTGTTTTTAAACGGAAATAAAATGTGAAAAAAATATTTCTATATCCCATGGCCTTTCCCAACCATTTAAATTTTTCTCTTACAGGTCTAACACTTCCAAAAAACCAACACAACGCCCACCCGGAACAATATATAACGCTAAACGAACCGTTCACTGGGTACTTATCCGTACGAAAATCCCTATTGATTTACCTCTTTTTAAAAGGAAATAAAATGTGAAAAAAATATTTCTACATCCCATGGCCTTTCCCAACCATTTAAATTTTTCTCTTACAGGCCTAACACTTCCGAAAAAACAATACAACGCCCACCCGGAACAATGTATAAAGCTAAACAAACCGTTCACTGGGCACTTATCCGTACGAAAAACCCTATTGATTTACCTGTTTTTACAAGGAAATAAAATGTGAAAAAAATATTTCTACATCCCATGGCCTTTCCCAACCATTTAAATGTTTCTCTTACAGGTCTAACGCTTCCGAAAAACCAATACAACGCCCACCCAGAACAATATATAAAGTTAAACGAACCGTTCACTGGGTACATATCCGTACGAAAATCCCTATTGATTTTCCTGTTTTTACAAGGAAGTAAAATGTGAAAAAATATTTCTACATCCCATGGCCTTTCCCAACCATTTAAATTTTTCTCTTACAGGTCTAACACTTCTGAAAAACCAATACAACACCCACCCGGAACAATATATAAAGCTAAACGAACCGTTCACTGGGCACTTATCCGTACGAAAAACCCTATTGATTTACCTGTTTTTACAAGGAAATAAAATGTGAAAAAAATATTTCTACATCCCATGGCCTTTCCCAACCATTTAAATTTTTCTCTTACAGGTCTAACGCTTCTGAAAAACCAATACAACGCCCACCCGGAACAATATATAAAGCTAAACGAACCGTTCACTGGGTACTTATCCGAACGAAAATCACTATTGATTTACCTGTTTTTAAATGGAAATAAAATGTGAAAAAAATATTTCTATATCCCATGGCCTTTCCCAACCATTTAAATTTTTCTCTTACAGGTCTAACACTTCCGAAAAACCAATACAACGCCCACCCGGAACAATATATAAAGCTAAACGAACCGTTCACTGGGCACTTATCCGTACGAAAAACCCTATTGATTTACCTCTTTTTACAAGGAAATAAAATGTGAAAAAAATATTTCTACATCCCATGGCCTTTCCCAACCATTTAAATTTTTCTCTTACAGGTCTAACGCTTCCGAAAAACCAATACAACGCCCACCCGGAACAATATATAAAGCTAAACGAACCGTTCACTGGGTACTTATCCGTACGAAAATCACTATTGATTTACCTGTTTTTAAATGGAAATAAAATGTGAAAAAAATATTTCTATATCCCATGCCCTTTCCCAACCATTTAAATTTTTCTCTTACAGGTCTAACGCTTCCGAAAAACCAATACAACGCCAACCCGGAACAATATATAAAGCTAAACGAACCGTTCACTGGGCACTTATCCGTACGAAAAACCCTATTGATTTACCTCTTTTTACAAGGAAGTAAATGTGTAAAAAATATTTCTACATCCCATGCCCTTTCCCAACCATTTAAATTTTTCTCTTACAGGTCTAACACTTGCGAAAAACCAATACAACGCCCACCCGGAACAATATATAAAGCTAAACGAACCGTTCACTGGGTACTTATCCGTACGAAAATCACTATTGATTTACCTGTTTTTAAACGGAAATAAAATGTGAAAAAAATATTTCTATATCCCATGGCCTTTCCCAACCATTTAAATTTTTCTCTTACAGGTCTAACACTTCCAAAAAACCAACACAACGCCCACCCGGAACAATATATAAAGCTAAACGAACCGTTCACTGGGTACTTATCCGTACGAAAATCCCTATTGATTTACCTGTTTTTAAAAGGAAATAAAATGTGAAAAAAATATTTCTACATCCCATGGACTTTCCCAACCTTTTAAATTTTTCTCTTACAGGTCTAACACTTCCGAAAAACCAATACAACGCCCACCCGGAACAATATAAAAAGCTAAACGAACGGTTCACTGGGTACTTATCCGTACGCAAAACCCTATAGATTTACCTGTTTTTACAAGGAAGTAAATGTGAAAAAAATATTTCTACATCCCATGGCCTTTCCCAACCATTTAAATTTTTCTCTTACAGGTCTAACACTTCCGAAAAACCAATACAACGCCCACCCGGAAGAATATATTAAGATAAACGAACCGTTCACTGGGCACTTTTCCGTAAGAAAAACCCTATTGATTTACCTGTTTTTACAAGGAAGTAAATGTGAAAAAAATATTTCTACATCCCATGGCCTTTCCCAACCATTTAAATTTTTCTCTTACAGGCCTAACACTTCCGAAAAAACAATACAACACCCACCCGGAACAATGTATAAAGCTAAACAAACCGTTCACTGGGCACTTATCCGTACGAAAAACCCTATTGATTTACCTGTTTTTACAAGGAAATAAAATGTGAAAAAAATATTTCTACATCCCATGGCCTTTCCCAACCATTTAAATTTTTTTCTTACAGGTCTAACGCTTCCGAAAAACCAATACAACGCCCACCCGGAACAATATATAAAGTTAAACGAACCGTTCACTGGGTACATATCCGTACGAAAATCCCTATTGATTTTCCTGTTTTTACAAGGAAGTAAAATGTGAAAAAATATTTCTACATCCCATGGCCTTTCCCAACCATTTAAATTTTTCTCTTACAGGTCTAACACTTCTGAAAAACCAATACAACGCCCACCCGGAACAATATATAAAGCTAAACGAACCGTTCACTGGGCACTTATCCGTACGAAAAACCCTATTAATTTACCTGTTTTTACAAGGAAATAAAATGTGAAAAAAATATTTCTACATCCCATGGCCTTTCCCAACCATTTAAATTTTTCTCTTACAGGTCTAACGCTTCCGAAAAACCAATACAACGCCCACCTGGAACAATATATAAAGCTAAACGAACCGTTCACTGGGTACTTATCCGTACGAAAATCACTATTGATTTACCTGTTTTTAAACGGAAATAAAATGTGAAAAAAATATTTCTATATCCCATGGCCTTTCCCAACCATTTAAATTTTTCTCTTACAGGTCTAACACTTCCGAAAAACCAATACAACGCCCACCCGGAACAATATATAAAGCTAAACGAACCGTTCACTGGGCACTTATCCGTACGAAAAACCCTATTGATTTACCTCTTTTTACAAGGAAGTAAATGTGTAAAAAATATTTCTACATCCCATGCCCTTTCCCAACCATTTAAATTTTTCTCTTACAGGTCTAACACTTGCGAAAAACCAATACAACGCCCACCCGGAACAATATATAAAGCTAAACGAACCGTTCACTGGGTACTTATCCGTACGAAAAACCCTATTGATTTACCTGTTTTTACAAGGAAGTAAATGTGAAAAAAATATTTCTACATCCCATGGCCTTTCCCAACCATTTAAATTTTTCTCTTACAGGTCTAACACTTGCGAAAAACAAATACAACGCCCACCCGGAAAAATATATAAAGCTAAACGAACCGTTCACTGGGTACTTATCCGTACGAAAATCCCTATCGATTTTCCTGTTTTTACAAGGAAGTAAATGTGAAAAAAATATTTCTACATCCCATGGCCTTTCCCAACCATTTAAATTTTTCTCTTACAGGTCTAACACTTCCGAAAAACCAATACAACGCCCACCCAGAACAATATATAAAGCTAAACGAACCGTTCACTGGGCACTTATCCGTACGAAAATCCCTATCGATTTTCCTGTTTTTACAAGGAAGTAAAATGTGAAAAAAATATTTCTACATCCCATGGCCTTTCCCAACCATTTAAATTTTTCTCTTACAGGTCTAACACTTCCGAAAATCCAAAACAACGCCCACCCGGAACAATATATAAAGCTAAACGAACCGTTCACTGGGCACTTATCCGTACGAAAAACCCTATTTTTTTTCCTGTTTTTACAAGGAAATAAAATGTGAAAAAAATATTTCTACATCCCATGGCCTTTCCCAACCATTTAAATTTTTCTCTTACAGGTCTAACGCTTCCGAAAAACCAATACAACGCCCACCCGGAACAATATATAAAGCTAAACGAACCGTTCACTGGGTACTTATCCGTACGAAAATCACTATTGATTTACCTCTTTTTACAAGGAAGTAAATGTGTAAAAAATATTTCTACATCCCATGCCCTTTCCCAACCATTTAAATTTTTCTCTTACAGGTCTAACACTTGCGAAAAACCAATACAACGCCCACCCGGAACAATATATAAAGCTAAACGAACCGTTCACTGGGTACTTATCCGTACGAAAAACCCTATTGATTTACCTGTTTTTACAAGGAAGTAAATGTGAAAAAAATATTTCTACATCCCATGGCCTTTCCCAACCATTTAAATTTTTCTCTTACAGGTCTAACACTTGCGAAAAACAAATACAACGCCCACCCGGAAAAATATATAAAGCTAAACGAACCGTTCATTGGGTACTTATCCGTACGAAAATCCCTATCGATTTTCCTGTTTTTACAAGGAAGTAAATGTGAAAAAAATATTTCTACATCCCATGGCCTTTCCCAACCATTTAAATTTTTCTCTTACAGGTCTAACACTTCCGAAAAACCAATACAACGCCCACCCGGAACAATATATAAAGCTAAACGAACCGTTCACTGGGCACTTATCCGTACGAAAATCCCTATCGATTTTCCTGTTTTTACAAGGAAGTAAAATGTGAAAAAAATATTTCTACATCCCATGGCCTTTCCCAACCATTTAAATTTTTCTCTTACAGGTCTAACACTTCCGAAAATCCAAAACAACGCCCACCCGGAACAATATATAAAGCTAAACGAACCGTTCACTGGGCACTTATCCGTACGAAAAACCCTATTGATTTACCTGTTTTTACAAGGAAATAAAATGTGAAAAAAATATTTCTACATCCCATGGCCTTTCCCAACCATTTAAATTTTTCTCTTACAGGTCTAACACTTGCGAAAAACCCATACAACTCCCACCCGGAACAATATATAAAGCTAAACGAACCGTTCACTGGGTACTTATCGGTACAAAAATCCCTATTTTTTTTCCTGTTTTTACAAGGAATTAAAATGTGAAAAAAATATTTCTACATCCCATGGCCTTTCCCAACCATTTAAATTTTTCTCTTACATGTCTAACACTTCCGAAAAACCAATACAACGCCCACCCGGAACAATATATAAAGCTAAACGAACCGTTCACTGGGCACTTATCCGTACGAAAATCCCTATCGATTTTCCTGTTTTTACAAGGAAGTAAAATGTGAAAAAAATATTTCTACATCCCATGGCCTTTCCCAACCATTTAAATTTTTCTCTTACAGGTCTAACACTTCCGAAAATCCAAAACAACGCCCACCCGGAACAATATATAAAGCTAAACGAACCGTTCACAGGGCACTTATCCGTACGAAAAACCCTATTGATTTACCTGTTTTTACAAGGAAATAAAATGTGAAAAAAATATTTCTACATCCCATGGCCTTTCCCAACCATTTAAATTTTTCTCTTACAGGTCTAACACTTGCGAAAAACCAATACAACTCCCACCCGGAACAATATATAAAGCTAAACGAACCGTTCACTGGGTACTTATCGGTACAAAAATCCCTATTTTTTTTCCTGTTTTTACAAGGAATTAAAATGTGAAAAAAATATTTCTACATCCCATGGCCTTTCCCAACCATTTAAATTTTTCTCTTACATGTCTAACACTTCCGAAAAACCAATACAACGCCCACCCGGAACAATAAATTAAGCTAAACGAACGGTTCACTGGGTACTTATCCGTACGAAAATCCCTATTGATTTTCCTGTTTTTACAAGGAAGTAAAATGTGAAAAAAATATTTCTACATCCCATGGCCTTTCCCAACCATTTAAATTTTTCTCTTACAGGTCTAACACTTCTGAAAAAACAATACAACGCCCACCCGGAACAATATATAAAGCTAAACGAACCGTTCACTGGGTACTTATCCGTACGAAAAACCCTATTGATTTACCTGTTTTTACAAGGAAGTAAATGTGAAAAAAATATTTCTACATCCCATGGCCTTTCCCAACCATTTAAGTTTTTCTCTTACAGGTCTAACACTTGCGAAAACCAATACAACGCCCACCCGGAAAAATATATAAAGCTGAACGAACCGTTCACTGGGTACTTATCCGTACGAAAAACCCTATTTTTTTTCCTGTTTTTACAAGGAAGTAAAATGTGAAAAAAATATTTCTACATCCCATGGCCTTTCCCAACCATTTAAATTTTTCTCTTACAGGTCTAACACTTCCGAAAAACCAATACAACGCCCACCCGGAACAATATATAAAGCTAAACGAACGTTTCACTGGGTACTTATCCGTACGAAAATCCCTATTGATTTACCTGTTTTTACAAGGAAGTAAATGTGAAAAAAATATTTCTACATCCCATGGCCTTTCCCAACCATTTAAATTTTTCTCTTACAGGTCTAACACTTCCGAAAAACCAATACAACGCCCACCCGGAACAATATATAAAGCTAAACGAACGGTTCACTGGGTACTTATCCGTACGAAAATCCCTATTGATTTTCCTGTTTTTACAAGGAAGTAAAATGTGAAAAAAATATTTCTACATCCCATGGCCTTTCCCAACCATTTAAATTTTTCTCTTACAGGTCTAACACTTCCGAAAAAACAATACAACGCCCACCCGGAACAATATATAAAGCTAAACGAACCGTTCACTGGGTACTTATCCGTACGAAAAACCCTATTGATTTACCTGTTTTTACAAGGAAGTAAATGTGAAAAAAATATTTCTACATCCCATGGCCTTTCCCAACCATTTAAGTTTTTCTCTTACAGGTCTAACACTTGCGAAAACCAATACAACGCCCACCCGGAAAAATATATAAAGCTGAACGAACCGTTCACTGGGTACTTATCCGTACAAAAAACCCTATTTTTTTTCCTGTTTTTACAAGGAAGTAAAATGTGAAAAAAATATTTCTACATCCCATGGCCTTTCCCAACCATTTAATTTTTCTCTTACAGGTCTAACATTTCCGAAAAACCAATACAACGCCCACCCGGAAGAATATATAAAGATAAACGAACCGTTCACTGGGTACTTATCCGTACGAAAATCCCTATCGATTTTCCTGTTTTTACAAGGAAGTAAAATGTGAAAAAAATATTTCTACATCCCATGGCCTTTCCCAACCATTTAAATTTTTCTCTTACAGGTCTAACACTTCCGAAAATCCAAAACAACGCCCACCCGGAACAATATATAAAGCTAAACGAACCGTTCACTGGGCACTTATCCGTACGAAAAACCCTATTGATTTACCTGTTTTTACAAGGAAGTAAATGTGAAAAAAATATTTCTACATCCCATGGCCTTTCCCAACCATTTAAATTTTTCTCTTACAGGTCTAACAGTTGCGAAAAACCAATACAACGCCCACCCGGAACAATATATAAAGCTAAATGCACCGTTCACTGGGTACTTATCCGTACGAAAATCCCTATCGATTTTCCTGTTTTTACAAGGACGTAAAATGTGAAAAAAATATTTCTACATCCCATGGTCTTTCCCAGCCATTTAAATTTTTCTCTTACAGGTCTAACACTTCCGAAAAACCAAAACAACGCCAACCCAGAACAATATATAAAGCTAAACGAACCGTTCACTGGGCACTTATCCGTACGAAAAACCCTATTGATTTACCTGTATTTACAAGGAAATAAAATGTGAAAAAAATATTTCTACATCCCATGGCCTTTCCCAACCATTTAAATTTTTCTCTTACAGGTCTAACACTTGCTAAAAACCAATACAACTCCCACCCGGAAAAATATATAAAGCTAAAAGAACCGTTCACTGGGTACTTATCCGTACGAAAAACCCTATTGATTTACCTGTTTTTGCAAGGAAGTAAATGTGAAAAAAATATTTCTACATCCCATGGCCTTTCCCAACCATTTAAATTTTTCTCTTACAGGTCTAACACTTCCGAAAAACCAATACAACGCCCACCCGGAACAATATATAAAGCTAAACGAACGGTTCACTGGGTACTTATCCGTACGAAAATCCCTATTGATTTTCCTGTTTTTACAAGGAAGTAAAATGTGAAAAAAATATTTCTACATCCCATGGCCTTTCCCAACCATTTAAATTTTTCTCTTACAGGTCTAACACTTCCGAAAAAACAATACAACGCCCACCCGGAACAATATATAAAGCTAAACGAACCGTTCACTGGGTACTTATCCGTACGAAAAACCCTATTGATTTACCTGTTTTTACAAGGAAGTAAATGTGAAAAAAATATTTCTACATCCCATGGCCTTTCCCAACCATTTAAGTTTTTCTCTTACAGGTCTAACACTTGCGAAAACCAATACAACGCCCACCCGGAAAAATATATAAAGCTGAACGAACCGTTCACTGGGTACTTATCCGTACGAAAAACCCTATTTTTTTTCCTGTTTTTACAAGGAAGTAAAATGTGAAAAAAATATTTCTACATCCCATGGCCTTTCCCAACCATTTAAATTTTTCTCTTACAGGTCTAACACTTCCGAAAAACCAATACAACGCCCACCCGGAACAATATATAAAGCTAAACGAACGTTTCACTGGGTACTTATCCGTACGAAAATCCCTATTGATTTACCTGTTTTTACAAGGAAGTAAATGTGAAAAAAATATTTCTACATCCCATGGCCTTTCCCAACCATTTAATTTTTCTCTTACAGGTCTAACATTTCCGAAAAACCAATACAACGCCCACCCGGAAGAATATATAAAGATAAACGAACCGTTCACTGGGTACTTATCCGTACGAAAATCCCTATCGATTTTCCTGTTTTTACAAGGAAGTAAAATGTGAAAAAAATATTTCTACATCCCATGGCCTTTCCCAACCATTTAAATTTTTCTCTTACAGGTCTAACACTTCCGAAAATCCAAAACAACGCCCACCCGGAACAATATATAAAGCTAAACGAACCGTTCACTGGGCACTTATCCGTACGAAAAACCCTATTGATTTACCTGTTTTTACAAGGAAGTAAATGTGAAAAAAATATTTCTACATCCCATGGCCTTTCCCAACCATTTAAATTTTTCTCTTACAGGTCTAACAGTTGCGAAAAACCAATACAACGCCCACCCGGAACAATATATAAAGCTAAATGCACCGTTCACTGGGCACTTATCCGTACGAAAATCCCTATCGATTTTCCTGTTTTTACAAGGACGTAAAATGTGAAAAAAATATTTCTACATCCCATGGTCTTTCCCAGCCATTTAAATTTTTCTCTTACAGGTCTAACACTTCCGAAAAACCAAAACAACGCCAACCCAGAACAATATATAAAGCTAAACGAACCGTTCACTGGGCACTTATCCGTACGAAAAACCCTATTGATTTACCTGTTTTTACAAGGAAATAAAATGTGAAAAAAATATTTCTACATCCCATGGCCTTTCCCAACCATTTAAATTTTTCTCTTACAGGTCTAACACTTGCTAAAAACCAATACAACTCCCACCCGGAAAAATATATAAAGCTAAAAGAACCGTTCACTGGGTACTTATCCGTACGAAAAACCCTATTGATTTACCTGTTTTTACAAGGAAGTAAATGTGAAAAAAATATTTCTACATCCCATGGCCTTTCCCAACCATTTAAATTTTTCTCTTACAGGTCTAACACTTCCGAAAAACCAATACAACGCCCACCCGGAACAATATATAAAGCTAAACGAACGGTTCACTGGGTAGTTATTCGTACGAAAATCCCTATTGATTTTCCTGTTTTTACAAGGAAATAAAATGTGAAAAAAATATTTCTACATCCCATGGCCTTTCCCAACCATTTAAATTTTTCTCTTACAGGTCTAACACTTCCGAAAAAACAATACAACGCCCACCCGGAACAATATATAAAGCTAAACGAACCGTTCACTGGGTACTTATCCGTACGAAAAACCCTATTGATTTACCTGTTTTTACAAGGAAGTAAATGTGAAAAAAATATTTCTACATCCCATGGCCTTTCCCAACCATTTAAATTTTTCTCTTACAGGTCTAACACTTGCGAAAAACCAATACAACGCCCACCCGGAAAAATATATAAAGCTGAACGAACCGTTCACTGGGTACTTATCCGTACGAAAAACCCTATTTTTTTTCCTGTTTTTACAAGGAAGTAAAATGTGAAAAAAATATTTCTACATCCCATGGCCTTTCCCAACCATTTAAATTTTTCTCTTACAGGTCTAACACTTCCGAAAAACCAATACAACGCCCACCCGGAACAATATATAAAGCTAAACGAACGGTTCACTGGGTAGTTATTCGTACGAAAATCCCTATTGATTTTCCTGTTTTTACAAGGAAGTAAAATGTGAAAAAAATATTTCTACATCCCATGGCCTTTCCCAACCATTTAAATTTTTCTCTTACAGGTCTAACACTTCCGAAAAAACAATACAACGCCCACCCGGAACAATATATAAAGCTAAACGAACCGTTCACTGGGTACTTATCCGTACGAAAAACCCTATTGATTTACCTGTTTTTACAAGGAAGTAAATGTGAAAAAAATATTTCTACATCCCATGGCCTTTCCCAACCATTTAAATTTTTCTCTTACAGGTCTAACACTTGCGAAAAACCAATACAACGCCCACCCGGAAAAATATATAAAGCTGAACGAACCGTTCACTGGGTACTTATCCGTACGAAAAACCCTATTTTTTTTCCTGTTTTTACAAGGAAGTAAAATGTGAAAAAAATATTTCTACATCCCATGGCCTTTCCCAACCATTTAAATTTTTCTCTTACAGGTCTAACACTTCCGAAAAACCAATACAACGCCCACCCGGAACAATATATAAAGCTAAACGAACGTTTCACTGGGTACTTATCCGTACGAAAATCCCTATTGATTTACCTGTTTTTACAAGGAAGTAAATGTGAAAAAAATATTTCTACATCCCATGGCCTTTCCCAACCATTTAAATTTTTCTCTTACAGGTCTAACATTTCCGAAAAACCAATACAACGCCCACCCGGAAGAATATATAAAGATAAACGAACCGTTCACTGGGTACTTATCCGTACGAAAATCCCTATCGATTTTCCTGTTTTTACAAGGAAGTAAAATGTGAAAAAAATATTTCTACATCCCATGGCCTTTCCCAACCATTTAAATTTTTCTCTTACAGGTCTAACACTTCCGAAAATCCAAAACAACGCCCACCCGGAACAATATATAAAGCTAAACGAACCGTTCACTGGGCACTTATCCGTACGAAAAACCCTATTGATTTACCTGTTTTTACAAGGAAGTAAATGTGAAAAAAATATTTCTACATCCCATGGCCTTTCCCAACCATTTAAATTTTTCTCTTACAGGTCTAACAGTTGCGAAAAACCAATACAACGCCCACCCGGAACAATATATAAAGCTAAATTCACCGTTCACTGGGCACTTATCCGTACGAAAATCCCTATCGATTTTCCTGTTTTTACAAGGACGTAAAATGTGAAAAAAATATTTCTACATCCCATGGTCTTTCCCAGCCATTTAAATTTTTCTCTTACAGGTCTAACACTTCCGAAAAACCAAAACAACGCCAACCCAGAACAATATATAAAGCTAAACGAACCGTTCACTGGGCACTTATCCGTACGAAAAACCCTATCGATTTACCTGTTTTTACAAGGAAATAAAATGTGAAAAAAATATTTCTACATCCCATGGCCTTTCCCAACCATTTAAATTTTTCTCTTACAGGTCTAACACTTCCGAAAAACCAATACAACGCCCACCCGGAACAATATATAAAGCTAAACGAACGGTTCACTGGGTAGTTATTCGTACGAAAATCACTATTGATTTTCCTGTTTTTACAAGGAAGTAAAATGTGAAAAAAATATTTCTACATCCCATGGCCTTTCCCAACCATTTAAATTTTTCTCTTACAGGTCTAACACATGCGAAAAACCAATACAACGCACACCCGGAACAATATATAAAGCTAAACGAACCGTTCACTGGGTACTTATCCATACGAAAATCCCTATTGATTTACCTGTTTTTAAACTGAAATAAAATGTGAAAAAAATATTTCTATATCCCATGGCCTTTCCCAACCATTTAAATTTTTCTCTTACAAGTCTAACACTTCTGAAAAACCAATACAACGCCCACCCGGAACAATATATAAAGCTAAACGAACCGTTCACTGGGCACTTATCCGTACGAAAAACCCTATTGATTTACCTGTTTTTACAAGGAAGTAAATGTGAAAAAAATATTTCTACATCCCATGGCCTTTCCCAACCATTTAAATTTTTCTCTTACAGGTCTAACACTT
This sequence comes from Paroedura picta, assembly GCF_049243985.1. Taxonomy (NCBI): domain Eukaryota; kingdom Metazoa; phylum Chordata; class Lepidosauria; order Squamata; family Gekkonidae; genus Paroedura; species Paroedura picta. Next base: position 18,270,477 of record NC_135372.1, read on the forward strand.
GCGAAAAACCAATACAATGCCCACCCGGAACAATATATAAAGCTAAATGCACCGTTCACTGGGCACTTATCCGTACGAAAATCCCTATCGATTTTCCTCTTTTTACAAGGACGTAAAATGTGAAAAAAATATTTCTACATCCCATGGCCTTTCCCAGCCATTTAAATTTTTCACTTACAGGTCTAACACTTCTGAAAAACCAAAACAACGCCAACCCAGAACAATATATAAAGGTAAACGAACCGTTCACTGGGCACTTATCCGTACGAAAAACCCTATTGATTTACCTGTTTTTACAAGGAAATAAAATGTGCTAAAAAATATTTCTATATCCCATGGCCTTTCCCAACCATTTAAATTTTTCTCTTACAGGTCTAACACTTGCGAAAAACCAATACAACGCCCACCCGGAAAAATATATAAAGCTAAACGAACCGTTCACTGGGTACTTATCCGTACGAAAAACCCTATTGATTTACCTGTTTTTACAAGGAAGTAAATGTGAAAAAAATATTTCTACATCCCATGGCCTTTCCCAACCATTTAAATTTTTCTCTTACAGGTCTAACACTTCCGAAAATCCAATACAACGCCCACCCCGAACAATATATAAAGATAAACGAACCGTTCACTAGGTACTTATCTGTCCGAAAATCCCTATCGATTTTCCTGTTTTTACAAGGAAGTAAAATGTGAAAAAAATATTTGTACATCCCATGGCCTTTCCCAACCATTTAAATTTTTCTCTTACAGGTCTAACACTTCCGAAAAACCAAAACAACGCCCACCCGGAACAATATATAAAGCTAAACGAACCGTTCACTGGGCACTTATCCGTACGAAAAACCCTATTGATTTACCTGTTTTTACAAGGAAATAAAATGTGAAAAAAATATTTCTACATCCCATGGCCTTTCCCAACCATTTAAATTTTTCTCTTACAGGTCTAACGCTTCCGAAAAACCAATACAACGCCCACCCGGAACAATATATAAAGCTAAATGAACCGTTCCCTGGGTACATATCCGTACGAAAATCCCTATTGATTTTCCTGTTTTTACAAGGAAGTAAAATGTGAAAAAAATAATTCTACATCCCATGGCCTTTCCCAACCATTTAAATTTTTCTCTTACAGGTCTAACACTTCCGAAAAACCAAAACAACGCCCACCCGGAACAATATATAAAGCTAAACGAACCGTTCACTGGGCACTTATCCGTACGAAAAACCCTATTGATTTACCTGTTTTTACAAGGAAGTAAATGTGAAAAAAATATTTCTACATCCCATGGCCTTTCCCAACCATTTAAATTTTTCTCTTACACGTCTAACACTTCCGAAAATCCAATACAACGCCCACCCGGAACAATATATAAAGCTAAACGAACCGTTCACTAGCTACTTATCCGTACGAAAAACCCTATTGATTTACCTGTTTTTACAAGGAAGTAAATGTGAAAAAAATATTTCTACATCCCATGGCCTTTCCCAACCATTTAAATTTTTCTCTTACAGGTCTAACACTTCCGAAAATCCAATACAACGCCCACCCAGAAGAATATATAAAGATAAAGGAACCGTTCACTAGCTACTTATCCGTACGAAAATCCCTATCGATTTTCCTGTTTTTACAAGGAAGTAAAATGTGAAAAAAATATTTCTACATCCGATGGCCTTTCCCAACCATTTATATTTTTCTCTTACAGGTCTAACACTTCTGAAAAACCAAAACAACGCCCACCCGGAACAATATATAAAGCTAAACGAACCGTTCACTGGGTACTTATCCGTACGAAAATCACTATTGATTTACCTGTTTTTAAACGGAAATAAAATGTGAAAAAAATATTTCTATATCCCATGGCCTTTCCCAACCATTTAAATTTTTCTCTTACAGGTCTAACACTTCCAAAAAACCAATACAACGCCCACCCGGAACAATATATAAAGCTAAACGAACCGTTCACTGGGTACTTATCCGTACGAAAATCCCTATTGATTTACCTGTTTTTAAAAGGAAATAAAATGTGAAAAAAATATTTCTACATCCCATGGCCTTTCCCAACCATTTAAATTTTTCTCGTACAGGCCTAACACTTCCGAAAAAACAATAGAACGCCCACCCGGAACAATGTATAAAGCTAAACAAACCGTTCACTGGGCACTTATCCGTACAAAAAACCCTATTGATTTACCTGTTTTTACAAGGAAATAAAATGTGAAAAAAATATTTCTACATCCCATGGCCTTTCCCAACCATTTAAATTTTTCTCTTACAGGTCTAACGCTTCTGAAAAACCAATACAACGCCCACCCGGAACAATATATAAAGTTAAACGAACCGTTCACTGGGTACATATCCGTACGAAAATCCCTATTGATTTTCCTGTTTTTACAAGGAAGTAAAATGTGAAAAAATATTTCTACATCCCATGGCCTTTCCCAACCATTTAAATTTTTCTCTTACAGGTCTAACACTTCTGAAAAACCAATACAACGCCCACCCGGAACAATATATAAAGCTAAACGAACCGTTCACTGGGCACTTATCCGTACGAAAAACCCTATTGATTTACCTGTTTTTACAAGGAAATAAAATGTGAAAAAAATATTTCTACATCCCATGGCCTTTCCCAACCATTTAAATTTTTCTCTTACAGGTCTAACGCTTCCGAAAAACCAATACAACGCCCACCCGGAACAATATATAAAGCTAAACGAACCGTTCACTGGGTACTTATCCGTACGAAAATCACTATTGATTTACCTGTTTTTAAATGGAAATAAAATGTGAAAAAAATATTTCTATATCCCATGGCCTTTCCCAACCATTTAAATTTTTCTCTTACAGGTCTAACACTTCCGAAAAACCAATACAACGCCCACCCGGAACAATATATAAAGCTAAACGAACCGTTCACTGGGCACTTATCCGTACGAAAAACCCTATTGATTTACCTCTTTTTACAAGGAAATAAAATGTGAAAAAAATATTTCTACATCCCATGGCCTTTCCCAACCATTTAAATTTTTCTCTTACAGGTCTAACGCTTCCGAAAAACCAATACAACGCCCACCCGGAACAATATATAAAGCTAAACGAACCGTTCACTGGGTACTTATCCGTACGAAAATCACTATTGATTTACCTGTTTTTAAATGGAAATAAAATGTGAAAAAAATATTTCTATATCCCATGCCCTTTCCCAACCATTTAAATTTTTCTCTCACAGGTCTAACGCTTCCGAAAAACCAATACAACGCCAACCCGGAACAATATATAAAGCTAAACGAACCGTTCACTGGGCACTTATCCGTACGAAAAACCCTATTGATTTACCTGTTTTTACAAGGAAGTAAATGTGTAAAAAATATTTCTACATCCCATGGCCTTTCCCAACCATTTAAATTTTTCTCTTACAGGTCTAACACTTCCAAAAAACCAACACAACGCCCACCCGGAACAATATATAAAGCTAAACGAACCGTTCACTGGGTACTTATCCGTACGAAAATCCCTATTGATTTACCTGTTATTAAAAGGAAATAAAATGTGAAAAAAATATTTCTACATCCCATGGACTTTCCCAACCATTTAAATTTTTCTCTTACAGGTCTAACACTTCCGAAAAACCAATACAACGCCCACCCGGAACAATATAAAAAGCTAAACGAACGGTTCACTGGGTACTTATCCGTACGAAAAACCCTATAGATTTACCTGTTTTTACAAGGAAGTAAATGTGAAAAAAATATTTCTACATCCCATGGCCTTTCCCAACCATTTAAATTTTTTTCTTACAGGTCTAACGCTTCCGAAAAACCAATACAACGCCCACCCGGAACAATATATAAAGTTAAACGAACCGTTCACTGGGTACATATCCGTACAAAAATCCCTATTGATTTTCCTGTTTTTACAAGGATGTAAAATGTGAAAAAATATTTCTATATCCCATGGCCTTTCCCAACCATTTAAATTTTTCTCTTACAGGTCTAACACTTCTGAAAAACCAATACAACGCCCACCCGGAACAATATATAAAGCTAAACGACCCGTTCACTGGGCACTTATCCGTACGAAAAACCCTATTGATTTACCTGTTTTTACAAGGAAATAAAATGTGAAAAAAATATTTCTACATCCCATGGCCTTTCCCAACCATTTAAATTTTTCTCTCACAGGTCTAACGCTTCCGAAAAACCAATACAACGCCCACCCGGAACAATATATAAAGCTAAACGAACCGTTCACTGGGTACTTATCCGTACGAAAATCACTATTGATTTACCTGTTTTTAAACGGAAATAAAATGTGAAAAAAATATTTCTACATCCCATGGCCTTTCCCAACCATTTAAATTTTTCTCTTACAGGTCTAACACTTCCAAAAAACCAACACAACGCCCACCCGGAACAATATATAAAGCTAAACGAACCGTTCACTGGGTACTTATCCGTACGAAAATCCCTATTGATTTACCTGTTTTTAAAAGGAAATAAAATGTGAAAAAAATATTTCTACATCCCATGGACTTTCCCAACCATTTAAATTTTTCTCTTACAGGTCTAACACTTCCGAAAAACCAATACAACGCCCACCCGGAACAATATAAAAAGCTAAACGAACGGTTCACTGGGTACTTATCCGTACGAAAAACCCTATAGATTTACCTGTTTTTACAAGGAAGTAAATGTGAAAAAAATATTTCTACATCCCATGGCCTTTCCCAACCATTTAAATTTTTTTCTTACAGGTCTAACGCTTCCGAAAAACCAATACAACGCCCACCCGGAACAATATATAAAGTTAAACGAACCGTTCACTGGGTACATATCCGTACAAAAATCCCTATTGATTTTCCTGTTTTTACAAGGATGTAAAATGTGAAAAAATATTTCTATATCCCATGGCCTTTCCCAACCATTTAAATTTTTCTCTTACAGGTCTAACACTTCTGAAAAACCAATACAACGCCCACCCGGAACAATATATAAAGCTAAACGAACCGTTCACTGGGCACTTATCCGTACGAAAAACCCTATTGATTTACCTGTTTTTACAAGGAAATAAAATGTGAAAAAAATATTTCTACATCCCATGGCCTTTCCCAACCATTTAAATTTTTCTCTTACAGGTCTAACGCTTCCGAAAAACCAATACAACGCCCACCCGGAACAATATATAAAGCTAAACGAACCGTTCACTGGGTACTTATCCGTACGAAAATCACTATTGATTTACCTGTTTTTAAACGGAAATAAAATGTGAAAAAAATATTTCTATATCCCATGGCCTTTCCCAACCATTTAAATTTTTCTCTTACAGGTCTAACACTTCCAAAAAACCAACACAACGCCCACCCGGAACAATATATAAAGCTAAACGAACCGTTCACTGGGTACTTATCCGTACGAAAATCCCTATTGATTTACCTGTTTTTAAAAGGCAATAAAATGTGAAAAAAATATTTCTACATCCCATGGACTTTCCCAACCATTTAAATTTTTCTCTTACAGGTCTAACACTTCCGAAAAACCAATACAACGCCCACCCGGAACAATATAAAAAGCTAAACGAACGGTTCACTGGGTACTTATCCGTACGAAAAACCCTATAGATTTACCTGTTTTTACAAGGAAGTAAATGTGAAAAAAATATTTCTACATCCCATGGCCTTTCCCAACCATTTAAATTTTTCTCTTACAGGTCTAACACTTCTGAAAAACCAAAACAACGCCAACCCAGAACAATATATAAAGGTAAACGAACCGTTCACTGGGCACTTATCCGTACGAAAAACCCTATTGATTTACCTGTTTTTACAAGGAAATAAAATGTGCTAAAAAATATTTCTATATCCCATGGCCTTTCCCAACCATTTAAATTTTTCTCTTACAGGTCTAACACTTGCGAAAAACCAATACAACGCCCACCCGGAAAAATATATAAAGCTAAACGAACCGTTCACTGGGTACTTATCCGTACGAAAAACCCTATTGATTTACCTGTTTTTACAAGGAAGTAAATGTGAAAAAAATATTTCTACATCCCATGGCCTTTCCCAACCATTTAAATTTTTCTCTTACAGGTCTAACACTTCCGAAAATCCAATACAACGCCCACCCGGAACAATATATAAAGATAAACGAACCGTTCACTAGGTACTTATCCGTCCGAAAATCCCTATCGATTTTCCTGTTTTTACAAGGAAGTAAAATGTGAAAAAAATATTTCTACATCCCATGGCCTTTCCCAACCATTTAAATTTTTCTCTTACAGGTCTAACACTTCCGAAAAACCAAAACAACGCCCACCCGGAACAATATATAAAGCTAAACGAACCGTTCACTGGGCACTTATCCGTACGAAAAACCCTATTGATTTACCTGTTTTTACAAGGAAATAAAATGTGAAAAAAATATTTCTACATCCCATGGCCTTTCCCAACCATTTAAATTTTTCTCTTACAGGTCTAACGCTTCCGAAAAACCAATACAACGCCCACCCGGAACAATATATAAAGCTAAATGAACCGTTCCCTGGGTACATATCCGTACGAAAATCCCTATTGATTTTCCTGTTTTTACAAGGAAGTAAAATGTGAAAAAAATAATTCTACATCCCATGGCCTTTCCCAACCATTTAAATTTTTCTCTTACAGGTCTAACACTTCCGAAAAACCAAAACAACGCCCACCCGGAACAATATATAAAGCTAAACGAACCGTTCACTGGGCACTTATCCGTACGAAAAACCCTATTGATTTACCTGTTTTTACAAGGAAGTAAATGTGAAAAAAATATTTCTACATCCCATGGCCTTTCCCAACCATTTAAATTTTTCTCTTACACGTCTAACACTTCCGAAAATCCAATACAACGCCCACCCGGAACAATATATAAAGCTAAACGAACCGTTCACTAGCTACTTATCCGTACGAAAAACCCTATTGATTTACCTGTTTTTACAAGGAAGTAAATGTGAAAAAAATATTTCTACATCCCATGGCCTTTCCCAACCATTTAAATTTTTCTCTTACAGGTCTAACACTTCCGAAAATCCAATACAACGCCCACCCAGAAGAATATATAAAGATAAAGGAACCGTTCACTAGCTACTTATCCGTACGAAAATCCCTATCGATTTTCCTGTTTTTACAAGGAAGTAAAATGTGAAAAAAATATTTCTACATCCGATGGCCTTTCCCAACCATTTATATTTTTCTCTTACAGGTCTAACACTTCTGAAAAACCAAAACAACGCCCACCCGGAACAATATATAAAGCTAAACGAACCGTTCACTGGGTACTTATCCGTACGAAAATCACTATTGATTTACCTGTTTTTAAACGGAAATAAAATGTGAAAAAAATATTTCTATATCCCATGGCCTTTCCCAACCATTTAAATTTTTCTCTTACAGGTCTAACACTTCCAAAAAACCAATACAACGCCCACCCGGAACAATATATAAAGCTAAACGAACCGTTCACTGGGTACTTATCCGTACGAAAATCCCTATTGATTTACCTGTTTTTAAAAGGAAATAAAATGTGAAAAAAATATTTCTACATCCCATGGCCTTTCCCAACCATTTAAATTTTTCTCGTACAGGCCTAACACTTCCGAAAAAACAATAGAATGCCCACCCGGAACAATGTATAAAGCTAAACAAACCGTTCACTGGGCACTTATCCGTACAAAAAACCCTATTGATTTACCTGTTTTTACAAGGAAATAAAATGTGAAAAAAATATTTCTACATCCCATGGCCTTTCCCAACCATTTAAATTTTTCTCTTACAGGTCTAACGCTTCTGAAAAACCAATACAACGCCCACCCGGAACAATATATAAAGTTAAACGAACCGTTCACTGGGTACATATCCGTACGAAAATCCCTATTGATTTTCCTGTTTTTACAAGGAAGTAAAATGTGAAAAAATATTTCTACATCCCATGGCCTTTCCCAACCATTTAAATTTTTCTCTTACAGGTCTAACACTTCTGAAAAACCAATACAACGCCCACCCGGAACAATATATAAAGCTAAACGAACCGTTCACTGGGCACTTATCCGTACGAAAAACCCTATTGATTTACCTGTTTTTACAAGGAAATAAAATGTGAAAAAAATATTTCTACATCCCATGGCCTTTCCCAACCATTTAAATTTTTCTCTTACAGGTCTAACGCTTCCGAAAAACCAATACAACGCCCACCCGGAACAATATATAAAGCTAAACGAACCGTTCACTGGGTACTTATCCGTACGAAAATCACTATTGATTTACCTGTTTTTAAATGGAAATAAAATGTGAAAAAAATATTTCTATATCCCATGGCCTTTCCCAACCATTTAAATTTTTCTCTTACAGGTCTAACACTTCCGAAAAACCAATACAACGCCCACCCGGAACAATATATAAAGCTAAACGAACCGTTCACTGGGCACTTATCCGTACGAAAAACCCTATTGATTTACCTCTTTTTACAAGGAAATAAAATGTGAAAAAAATATTTCTACATCCCATGGCCTTTCCCAACCATTTAAATTTTTCTCTTACAGGTCTAACGCTTCCGAAAAACCAATACAACGCCCACCCGGAACAATATATAAAGCTAAACGAACCGTTCACTGGGTACTTATCCGTACGAAAATCACTATTGATTTACCTGTTTTTAAATGGAAATAAAATGTGAAAAAAATATTTCTATATCCCATGCCCTTTCCCAACCATTTAAATTTTTCTCTCACAGGTCTAACGCTTCCGAAAAACCAATACAACGCCAACCCGGAACAATATATAAAGCTAAACGAACCGTTCACTGGGCACTTATCCGTACGAAAAACCCTATTGATTTACCTGTTTTTACAAGGAAGTAAATGTGTAAAAAATATTTCTACATCCCATGGCCTTTCCCAACCATTTAAATTTTTCTCTTACAGGTCTAACACTTCCAAAAAACCAACACAACGCCCACCCGGAACAATATATAAAGCTAAACGAACCGTTCACTGGGTACTTATCCGTACGAAAATCCCTATTGATTTACCTGTTTTTAAAAGGAAATAAAATGTGAAAAAAATATTTCTACATCCCATGGACTTTCCCAACCATTTAAATTTTTCTCTTACAGGTCTAACACTTCCGAAAAACCAATACAACGCCCACCCGGAACAATATAAAAAGCTAAACGAACGGTTCACTGGGTACTTATCCGTACGAAAAACCCTATAGATTTACCTGTTTTTACAAGGAAGTAAATGTGAAAAAAATATTTCTACATCCCATGGCCTTTCCCAACCATTTAAATTTTTTTCTTACAGGTCTAACGCTTCCGAAAAACCAATACAACGCCCACCCGGAACAATATATAAAGTTAAACGAACCGTTCACTGGGTACATATCCGTACAAAAATCCCTATTGATTTTCCTGTTTTTACAAGGATGTAAAATGTGAAAAAATATTTCTATATCCCATGGCCTTTCCCAACCATTTAAATTTTTCTCTTACAGGTCTAACACTTCTGAAAAACCAATACAACGCCCACCCGGAACAATATATAAAGCTAAACGAACCGTTCACTGGGCACTTATCCGTACGAAAAACCCTATTGATTTACCTGTTTTTACAAGGAAATAAAATGTGAAAAAAATATTTCTACATCCCATGGCCTTTCCCAACCATTTAAATTTTTCTCTTACAGGTCTAACGCTTCCGAAAAACCAATACAACGCCCACCCGGAACAATATATAAAGCTAAACGAACCGTTCACTGGGTACTTATCCGTACGAAAATCACTATTGATTTACCTGTTTTTAAACGGAAATAAAATGTGAAAAAAATATTTCTATATCCCATGGCCTTTCCCAACCATTTAAATTTTTCTCTTACAGGTCTAACACTTCCAAAAAACCAACACAACGCCCACCCGGAACAATATATAAAGCTAAACGAACCGTTCACTGGGTACTTATCCGTACGAAAATCCCTATTGATTTACCTGTTTTTAAAAGGCAATAAAATGTGAAAAAAATATTTCTACATCCCATGGACTTTCCCAACCATTTAAATTTTTCTCTTACAGGTCTAACACTTCCGAAAAACCAATACAACGCCCACCCGGAACAATATAAAAAGCTAAACGAACGGTTCACTGGGTACTTATCCGTACGAAAAACCCTATAGATTTACCTGTTTTTACAAGGAAGTAAATGTGAAAAAAATATTTCTACATCCCATGGCCTTTCCCAACCATTTAAATTTTTCTCTTACAGGTCTAACACTTCCGAAAAACCAATACAACGCCACCCGGAAGAATATATTAAGATAAACGAACCGTTCACTGGGCACTTATCCGTAAGAAAAACCCTATTGATTTACCTGTTTTTACAAGGAAGTAAATGTGAAAAAAATATTTCTACATCCCATGGCCTTTCCCAACCATTTAAATTTTTCTCTTACAGGCCTAACACTTCCGAAAAAACAATACAACACCCACCCGGAACAATGTATAAAGCTAAACAAACCGTTCACTGGGCACTTATCCGTACGAAAAACCCTATTGATTTACCTGTTTTTACAAGGAAATAAAATGTGAAAAAAATATTTCTACATCCCATGGCCTTTCCCAACCATTTAAAATTTTTTCTTACAGGTCTAACGCTTCCGAAAAACCAATACAACGCCCACCCGGAACAATATATAAAGTTAAACGAACCGTTCACTGGGTACATATCCGTACGAAAATCCCTATTGATTTTCCTGTTTTTACAAGGAAGTAAAATGTGAAAAAATATTTCTACATCCCATGGCCTTTCCCAACCATTTAAATTTTTCTCTTACAGGTCTAACACTTCTGAAAAACCAATACAACGCCCACCCGGAACAATATATAAAGCTAAACGAACCGTTCACTGGGCACTTATCCGTACGAAAACCCCTATTGATTTACCTGTTTTTACAAGGAAATAAAATGTGAAAAAAATATTTCTACATCCCATGGCCTTTCCCAACCATTTAAATTTTTCTCTTACAGGTCTAACGCTTCCGAAAAACCAATACAACGCCCACCCGGAACAATATATAAAGCTAAACGAACCGTTCACTGGGTACTTATCCGTACGAAAATCACTATTGATTTACCTGTTTTTAAACGGAAATAAAATGTGAAAAAAATATTTCTATATCCCATGGCCTTTCCCAACCATTTAAATTTTTCTCTTACAGGTCTAACACTTCCGAAAAACCAATACAACGCCCACCCGGAACAATATATAAAGCTAAACGAACCGTTCACTGGGCACTTATCCGTACGAAAAACCCTATTGATTTACCTCTTTTTACAAGGAAGTAAATGTGTAAAAAATATTTCTACATCCCATGCCCTTTCCCAACCATTTAAATTTTTCTCTTACAGGTCTAACACTTGCGAAAAACCAATACAACGCCCACCCGGAACAATATATAAAGCTAAACGAACCGTTCACTGGGTACTTATCCGTACGAAAATCCCTATTGATTTACCTGTTTTTAAAAGGAAATAAATGTGTAAAAAATATTTCTACATCCCATGCCCTTTCCCAACCATTTAAATTTTTCTCTTACAGGTCTAACACTTGCGAAAAACCAATACAACGCCCACCCGGAACAATATATAAAGCTAAACGAACCGTTCACTGGGTACTTATCCGTACGAAAATCCCTATTGATTTACCTGTTTTTAAAAGGAAATAAAATGTGAAAAAAATATTTCTACATCCCATGGCCTTTCCCAACCATTTAAATTTTTCTCTTACAGTTCTAACACTTCCGAAAAACCCATACAACGCCCACCCGGAACAATATATAAAGCTAAACGAACCGTTCACTGGGTACTTATCCGTACGAAAAACCCTATTGATTTACCTGTTTTTACAAGGAAGTAAATGTGAAAAAAAAATTTCTACATCCCATGGCCTTTCCCAACCATTTAAATGTTTCTCTTACAGGTCTAACACTTCTGAAAATCGAATACAACGCCCACCCGGAAGAATATATAAAGATAAACGAACCGTTCACTAGCTACTTATCCGTACGAAAATCCCTATCGATTTTCCTGTTTTTACAAGGAAGTAAAATGTGAAAAAAATATTTCTACATCCCATGGCCTTTCCCAACCATTGAAATTTTTCTCTTACAGGTCTAACACTTCCGAAAAACCAATACAACGCCCACCCAGAACAATATATAAAGCTAAACGAACGGTTCACTGGGTACTTATCCGTACGAAAAACCCTATAGATTTACCTGTTTTTACAAGGAAGTAAATGTGAAAAAAATATTTCTACATCCCATGGCCTTTCCCAACCATTTAAATTTTTCTCTTACAGGTCTAACACTTCCGAAAAACCAATACAACGCCCACCCGGAAGAATATATTAAGATAAACGAACCGTTCACTGGGCACTTATCCGTACAAAAAACCCTATTGATTTACCTGTTTTTACAAGGAAGTAAATGTGAAAAAAATATTTCTACATCCCATGGCCTTTCCCAACCATTTAAATTTTTCTCTTACAGGCCTAACACTTCCGAAAAAACAATACAACGCCCACCCGGAACAATGTATAAAGCTAAACAAACCGTTCACTGGGCACTTATCCGTACGAAAAACCCTATTGATTTACCTGTTTTTACAAGGAAATAAAATGTGAAAAAAATATTTCTACATCCCATGGCCTTTCCCAACCATTTAAATTTTTTTCTTACAGGTCTAACGCTTCCGAAAAACCAATACAACACCCACCCGGAACAATATATAAAGTTAAACGAACCGTTCACTGGGTACATATCCGTACGAAAATCCCTATTGATTTTCCTGTTTTTACAAGGAATTAAAATGTGAAAAAATATTTCTATATCCCATGGCCTTTCCCAACCATTTAAATTTTTCTCTTACAGGTCTAACACTTCTGAAAAACCAATACAACGCCCACCCGGAACAATATATAAAGCTAAACGAACCGTTCACTGGGCACTTATCCGTACGAAAAACCCTATTGATTTACCTCTTTTTACAAGGAAATAAAATGTGAAAAAAATATTTCTACATCCCATGGCCTTTCCCAACCATTTAAATTTTTCTCTTACAGGTCTAACGCTTCCGAAAAACCAATACAACGCCCACCCGGAACAATATATAAAGCTAAACGAACCGTTCACTGGGTACTTATCCGTACGAAAATCACTATTGATTTACCTGTTTTTAAATGGAAATAAAATGTGAAAAAAATATTTCTATATCCCATGGCCTTTCCCAACCATTTAAATTTTTCTCTTACAGGTCTAACGCTTCCGAAAAACCAATACAACGCCAACCCGGAACAATATATAAAGCTAAACGAACCGTTCACTGGGCACTTATCCGTACGAAAAACCCTATTGATTTACCTGTTTTTACAAGGAAGTAAATGTGTAAAAAATATTTCTACATCCCATGGCCTTTCCCAACCATTTAAATTTTTCTCTTACAGGTCTAACACTTCCAAAAAACCAACACAACGCCCACCCGGAACAATATATAAAGCTAAACGAACCGTTCACTGGGTACTTATCCGTACGAAAATCCCTATTGATTTACCTGTTTTTAAAAGGAAATAAAATGTGAAAAAAATATTTCTACATCCCATGGACTTTCCCAACCATTTAAATTTTTCTCTTACAGGTCTAACACTTCCGAAAAACCAATACAACGCCCACCCGGAACAATATAAAAAGCTAAACGAACGGTTCACTGGGTACTTATCCGTACGAAAAACCCTATAGATTTACCTGTTTTTACAAGGAAGTAAATGTGAAAAAAATATTTCTACATCCCATGGCCTTTCCCAACCATTTAAATTTTTTTCTTACAGGTCTAACGCTTCCGAAAAACCAATACAACGCCCACCCGGAACAATATATAAAGTTAAACGAACCGTTCACTGGGTACATATCCGTACAAAAATCCCTATTGATTTTCCTGTTTTTACAAGGATGTAAAATGTGAAAAAATATTTCTATATCCCATGGCCTTTCCCAACCATTTAAATTTTTCTCTTACAGGTCTAACACTTCTGAAAAACCAATACAACGCCCACCCGGAACAATATATAAAGCTAAACGAACCGTTCACTGGGCACTTATCCGTACGAAAAACCCTATTGATTTACCTGTTTTTACAAGGAAATAAAATGTGAAAAAAATATTTCTACATCCCATGGCCTTTCCCAACCATTTAAATTTTTCTCTTACAGGTCTAACGCTTCCGAAAAACCAATACAACGCCCACCCGGAACAATATATAAAGCTAAACGAACCGTTCACTGGGTACTTATCCGTACGAAAATCACTATTGATTTACCTGTTTTTAAACGGAAATAAAATGTGAAAAAAATATTTCTATATCCCATGGCCTTTCCCAACCATTTAAATTTTTCTCTTACAGGTCTAACACTTCCAAAAAACCAACACAACGCCCACCCGGAACAATATATAAAGCTAAACGAACCGTTCACTGGGTACTTATCCGTACGAAAATCCCTATTGATTTACCTGTTTTTAAAAGGCAATAAAATGTGAAAAAAATATTTCTACATCCCATGGACTTTCCCAACCATTTAAATTTTTCTCTTACAGGTCTAACACTTCCGAAAAACCAATACAACGCCCACCCGGAACAATATAAAAAGCTAAACGAACGGTTCACTGGGTACTTATCCGTACGAAAAACCCTATAGATTTACCTGTTTTTACAAGGAAGTAAATGTGAAAAAAATATTTCTACATCCCATGGCCTTTCCCAACCATTTAAATTTTTCTCTTACAGGTCTAACACTTCCGAAAAACCAATACAACGCCACCCGGAAGAATATATTAAGATAAACGAACCGTTCACTGGGCACTTATCCGTAAGAAAAACCCTATTGATTTACCTGTTTTTACAAGGAAGTAAATGTGAAAAAAATATTTCTACATCCCATGGCCTTTCCCAACCATTTAAATTTTTCTCTTACAGGCCTAACACTTCCGAAAAAACAATACAACACCCACCCGGAACAATGTATAAAGCTAAACAAACCGTTCACTGGGCACTTATCCGTACGAAAAACCCTATTGATTTACCTGTTTTTACAAGGAAATAAAATGTGAAAAAAATATTTCTACATCCCATGGCCTTTCCCAACCATTTAAAATTTTTTCTTACAGGTCTAACGCTTCCGAAAAACCAATACAACGCCCACCCGGAACAATATATAAAGTTAAACGAACCGTTCACTGGGTACATATCCGTACGAAAATCCCTATTGATTTTCCTGTTTTTACAAGGAAGTAAAATGTGAAAAAATATTTCTACATCCCATGGCCTTTCCCAACCATTTAAATTTTTCTCTTACAGGTCTAACACTTCTGAAAAACCAATACAACGCCCACCCGGAACAATATATAAAGCTAAACGAACCGTTCACTGGGCACTTATCCGTACGAAAACCCCTATTGATTTACCTGTTTTTACAAGGAAATAAAATGTGAAAAAAATATTTCTACATCCCATGGCCTTTCCCAACCATTTAAATTTTTCTCTTACAGGTCTAACGCTTCCGAAAAACCAATACAACGCCCACCCGGAACAATATATAAAGCTAAACGAACCGTTCACTGGGTACTTATCCGTACGAAAATCACTATTGATTTACCTGTTTTTAAATGGAAATAAAATGTGAAAAAAATATTTCTATATCCCATGGCCTTTCCCAACCATTTAAATTTTTCTCTTACAGGTCTAACACTTCCGAAAAACCAATACAACGCCCACCCGGAACAATATATAAAGCTAAACGAACCGTTCACTGGGCACTTATCCGTACGAAAAACCCTATTGATTTACCTCTTTTTACAAGGAAGTAAATGTGTAAAAAATATTTCTACATCCCATGCCCTTTCCCAACCATTTAAATTTTTCTCTTACAGGTCTAACACTTGCGAAAAACCAATACAACGCCCACCCGGAACAATATATAAAGCTAAACGAACCGTTCACTGGGTACTTATCCGTACGAAAATCCCTATTGATTTACCTGTTTTTAAAAGGAAATAAATGTGTAAAAAATATTTCTACATCCCATGCCCTTTCCCAACCATTTAAATTTTTCTCTTACAGGTCTAACACTTGCGAAAAACCAATACAACGCCCACCCGGAACAATATATAAAGCTAAACGAACCGTTCACTGGGTACTTATCCGTACGAAAATCCCTATTGATTTACCTGTTTTTAAAAGGAAATAAAATGTGAAAAAAATATTTCTACATCCCATGGCCTTTCCCAACCATTTAAATTTTTCTCTTACAGTTCTAACACTTCCGAAAAACCCATACAACGCCCACCCGGAACAATATATAAAGCTAAACGAACCGTTCACTGGGTACTTATCCGTACGAAAAACCCTATTGATTTACCTGTTTTTACAAGGAAGTAAATGTGAAAAAAAAATTTCTACATCCCATGGCCTTTCCCAACCATTTAAATGTTTCTCTTACAGGTCTAACACTTCCGAAAATCGAATACAACGCCCACCCGGAAGAATATATAAAGATAAACGAACCATTCACTAGCTACTTATCCGTACGAAAATCCCTATCGATTTTCCTGTTTTTACAAGGAAGTAAAATGTGAAAAAAATATTTCTACATCCCATGGCCTTTCCCAACCATTGAAATTTTTCTCTTACAGGTCTAACACTTCCGAAAAACCAATACAACGCCCACCCAGAACAATATATAAAGCTAAACGAACGGTTCACTGGGTACTTATCCGTACGAAAAACCCTATAGATTTACCTGTTTTTACAAGGAAGTAAATGTGAAAAAAATATTTCTACATCCCATGGCCTTTCCCAACCATTTAAATTTTTCTCTTACAGGTCTAACACTTCCGAAAAACCAATACAACGCCCACCCGGAAGAATATATTAAGATAAACGAACCGTTCACTGGGCACTTATCCGTACAAAAAACCCTATTGATTTACCTGTTTTTACAAGGAAGTAAATGTGAAAAAAATATTTCTACATCCCATGGCCTTTCCCAACCATTTAAATTTTTCTCTTACAGGCCTAACACTTCCGAAAAAACAATACAACGCCCACCCGGAACAATGTATAAAGCTAAACAAACCGTTCACTGGGCACTTATCCGTACGAAAAACCCTATTGATTTACCTGTTTTTACAAGGAAATAAAATGTGAAAAAAATATTTCTACATCCCATGGCCTTTCCCAACCATTTAAATTTTTTTCTTACAGGTCTAACGCTTCCGAAAAACCAATACAACACCCACCCGGAACAATATATAAAGTTAAACGAACCGTTCACTGGGTACATATCCGTACGAAAATCCCTATCGATTTTCCTGTTTTTACAAGGAATTAAAATGTGAAAAAATATTTCTATATCCCATGGCCTTTCCCAACCATTTAAATTTTTCTCTTACAGGTCTAACACTTCTGAAAAACCAATACAACGCCCACCCGGAACAATATATAAAGCTAAACGAACCGTTCACTGGGCACTTATCCGTACGAAAAACCCTATTGATTTACCTGTTTTTACAAGGAAATAAAATGTGAAAAAAATATTTCTACATCCCATGGCCTTTCCCAACCATTTAAATTTTTCTCTTACAGGTCTAACGCTTCCGAAAAACCAATACAACGCCCACCCGGAACAATATATAAAGCTAAACGAACCGTTCACTGGGTACTTATCCGTACGAAAATCACTATTGATTTACCTGTTTTTAAACGGAAATAAAATGTGAAAAAAATATTTCTATATCCCATGGCCTTTCCCAACCATTTAAATTTTTCTCTTACAGGTCTAACACTTCCAAAAAACCAACACAACGCCCACCCGGAACAATATATTAAGCTAAACGAACCGTTCACTGGGTACTTATCCGTACGAAAATCCCTATTGATTTACCTGTTTTTAAAAGGAAATAAAATGTGAAAAAAATATTTCTACATCCCATGGCCTTTCCCAACCATTTAAATTTTTCTCTTACAGTTCTAACACTTCCGAAAAACCCATACAACGCCCACCCGGAACAATATATAAAGCTAAACGAACCGTTCACTGGGTACTTATCCGTACGAAAAACCCTATTGATTTACCTGTTTTTACAAGGAAGTAAATGTGAAAAAAAAATTTCTACATCCCATGGCCTTTCCCAACCATTTAAATGTTTCTCTTACAGGTCTAACACTTCCGAAAATCGAATACAACGCCCACCCGGAAGAATATATAAAGATAAACGAACCGTTCACTAGCTACTTATCCGTACGAAAATCCCTATCGATTTTCCTGTTTTTACAAGGAAGTAAAATGTGAAAAAAATATTTCTACATCCCATGGCCTTTCCCAACCATTGAAATTTTTCTCTTACAGGTCTAACACTTCCGAAAAACCAATACAACGCCCACCTGGAACAATATATAAAGCTAAACGAACCGTTCACTGGGTACTTATCCGTACGAAAATCCCTATCGATTTTCCTGATTTTACAAGGAAGTAAAATGTGAAAAAATATTTCTACATCCCATGGCCTTTCCCAACCATTTAAATTTTTCTCTTACAGGTCTAACACTTCCGAAAAACCAAAACAACGCCCACCCGGAACAATATATAAAGCTAAACGAACCGTTCACTGGGCACTTATCCGTACGAAAAACCCTATTGATTTACCTGTTTTTACAAGGAAATAAAATGTGAAAAAAATATTTCTACATCCCATGGCCTTTCCCAACCATTTAAATTTTTCTCTTACAGGTCTAACACTTCCGAAAAACCAAAACAACGCCCACCCGGAACAATATATAAAGCTAAACGAACCGTTCACTGGGCACTTATCCGTACGAAGATCCCTATTGATTTACCTGTTTTTAAAAGGAAATAAAATGTGAAAAAAATATTTCTACATCCCATGGCCTTTCCCAACCATTTAAATTTTTCTCTTACAGGTCTAACGCTTCCGAAAAACCAATACAACGCCCACCCGGAACAATATATAAAGCTAAACGAACCGTTCACTGGGTAATTATCTGTACGAAAAACCCTATTGATTTACCTGTTTTTACAAGGAAGTAAATGTGAAAAAAATATTTCTACATCCCATGGCCTTTCCCAACCATTTAAATTTTTCTCTTACAGGTCTAACACTTCCGAAAATCCAATACATCGCCCACCCGGAAGAATATATAAAGATAAACGAACCGTTCACTGGGTACTTATCCGTCCAAAAATCCCTATCGATTTTCCTGTTTTTACAAGGAAGTAAAATGTGAAAAAAATATTTCTACATCCCATGGCCTTTCCCAACCATTTAAATTTTTCTCTTACAGGTCTAACACTTCCGAAAAACCAATACAACGCCCACCCGGAACCATATATAAAGCTAAACGAACCGTTCACTGGGTACTTATCCGTACGAAAATCCCTATCGATTTTCCTGTTTTTACAAGGAAGTAAAATGTGAAAAAAATATTTCTACATCCCATGGCCTTTCCCAACCATTGAAATTTTTCTCTTACAGGTCTAACACTTCCGAAAAACCAAAACAACGCCCACCCGGAACAATATATAAAGCTAAATGAACCGTTCACTGGGCACTTATCCGTACGAAAATCCCTATCGTTTTACCTGTATTTACAAGGAAATAAAATGTGAAAAAAATATTTCTACATACCATGGCCTTTCCCAACCATTTAAATTTTTCTCTTACAGGTCTAACACTTCCGAAAAACCAATACAACATCCACCCGGAACAATATATAAAGCTAAACGAACCGTTCACTGGGTACTTATCCGTACGAAAATCCCTATCGATTTTCCTGATTTTACAAGGAAGTAAAATGTGAAAAAAATATTTCTACATCCCATGGCCTTTCCCAACCATTTAAATTTTTCTCTTACAGGTCTAACACTTCCGAAAAACCAAAACAACGCCCACCCGGAACAATATATAAAGCTAAACGAACCGTTCACTGGGCACTTATCCGTACGAAAAACCCTATTGATTTACCTGTTTTTACAAGGAAATAAAATGTGAAAAAAATATTTCTACATCCCATGGCCTTTCCCAACCATTTAAATTTTTCTCTTACAGGTCTAACACTTCCGAAAAACCAAAACAACGCCCACCCGGAACAATATATAAAGCTAAACGAACCGTTCACTGGGCACTTATCCGTACGAAGATCCCTATTGATTTACCTGTTTTTAAAAGGAAATAAAATGTGAAAAAAATATTTCTACATCCCATGGCCTTTCCCAACCATTTAAATTTTTCTCTTACAGGTCTAACACTTCCGAAAAACCAATACAACGCCCACCCGGAACAATATATAAAGCTAAACGAACCGTTCACTGGGTACTTATCTGTACGAAAAACCCTATTGATTTACCTGTTTTTACAAGGAAGTAAATGTGAAAAAAATATTTCTACATCCCATGGCCTTTCCCAACCATTTAAATTTTTCTCTTACAGGTCTAACACTTCCGAAAATCCAATACATCGCCCACCCGGAAGAATATATAAAGATAAACGAACCGTTCACTAGGTACTTATCCGTCCAAAAATCCCTATCGATTTTCCTGTTTTTACAAGGAAGTAAAATGTGAAAAAAATATTTCTACATCCCATGGCCTTTCCCAACCATTTAAATTTTTCTCTTACAGGTCTAACACTTCCGAAAAACCAATACAACGCCCACCCGGAACCATATATAAAGCTAAACGAACCGTTCACTGGGTACTTATCCGTACGAAAATCCCTATTGATTTACCTGTTTTTACAAGGAAGTAAATGTGAAAAAAATATTTCTACATCCCATGGCCTTTCCCAACCATTTAAATGTTTCTCTTACAGGTCTAACACTTCCGAAAATCGAATACAACGCCCACCCGGAAGAATATATAAAGATAAACGAACCGTTCACTGGCTACTTATCCGTACGAAAATCCCTATCGATTTTCCTGTTTTTACAAGGAAGTAAAATGTGAAAAAAATATTTCTACATCCCATGGCCTTTCCCAACCATTGAAATTTTTCTCTTACAGGTCTAACACTTCCGAAAAACCAAAACAACGCCCACCCGGAACAATATATAAAGCTAAACGAACCGTTCACTGGGCACTTATCCGTACGAAAATCCCTATCGTTTTACCTGTATTTACAAGGAAATAAAATGTGAAAAAAATATTTCTACATACCATGGCCTTTCCCAACCATTTAAATTTTTCTCTTACAGGTCTAACACTTCCGATAAACCAATACAACATCCACCCGGAACAATATATAAAGCTAAACGAACCGTTCACTGGGTACTTATCCGTACGAAAATCCCTATCGATTTTCCTGATTTTACAAGGAAGTAAAATGTGAAAAAAATATTTCTACATCCCATGGCCTTTCCCAACCATTTAAATTTTTCTCTTACAGGTCTAACACTTCCGAAAAACCAAAACAACGCCCACCCGGAACAATATATAAAGCTAAACGAACCGTTCACTGGGCACTTATCCGTACGAAAAACCCTATTGATTTACCTGTTTTTACAAGGAAATAAAATGTGAAAAAAATATTTCTACATCCCATGGCCTTTCCCAACCATTTAAATTTTTCTCTTACAGGTCTAACACTTCCGAAAAACCAAAACAACGCCCACCCGGAACAATATATAAAGCTAAACGAACCGTTCACTGGGCACTTATCCGTACGAAGATCCCTATTGATTTACCTGTTTTTAAAAGGAAATAAAATGTGAAAAAAATATTTCTACATCCCATGGCCTTTCCCAACCATTTAAATTTTTCTCTTACAGGTCTAACACTTCCGAAAAACCAATACAACGCCCACCCGGAACAATATATAAAGCTAAACGAACCGTTCACTGGGTACTTATCTGTACGAAAAACCCTATTGATTTACCTGTTTTTACAAGGAAGTAAATGTGAAAAAAATATTTCTACATCCCATGGCCTTTCCCAACCATTTAAATTTTTCTCTTACAGGTCTAACACTTCCGAAAATCCAATACATCGCCCACCCGGAAGAATATATAAAGATAAACGAACCGTTCACTAGGTACTTATCCGTCCAAAAATCCCTATCGATTTTCCTGTTTTTACAAGGAAGTAAAATGTGAAAAAAATATTTCTACATCCCATGGCCTTTCCCAACCATTTAAATTTTTCTCTTACAGGTCTAACACTTCCGAAAAACCAATACAACGCCCACCCGGAACCATATATAAAGCTAAACGAACCGTTCACTGGGTACTTATCCGTACGAAAATCCCTATTGATTTACCTGTTTTTAAAAGGAAATAAAATGTGAAAAAATATTTCTACATCCCATGGCCTTTCCCAACCATTTAAATTTTTCTCTTACAGGTCTAACACTTCCGAAAAACCAAAACAACGCCCACCCGGAACAATATATAAAGCTAAACGAACCGTTCACTGGGCACTTATCCGTACGAAGATCCCTATTGATTTACCTGTTTTTAAAAGGAAATAAAATGTGAAAAAAATATTTCTACATCCCATGGCCTTTCCCAACCATTTAAATTTTTCTCTTACAGGTCTAACACTTCCGAAAAACCAATACAACGCCCACCCGGAACAATATATAAAGCTAAACGAACCGTTCACTGGGTACTTATCTGTACGAAAAACCCTATTGATTTACCTGTTTTTACAAGGAAGTAAATGTGAAAAAAATATTTCTACATCCCATGGCCTTTCCCAACCATTTAAATTTTTCTCTTACAGGTCTAACACTTCCGAAAATCCAATACATCGCCCACCCGGAAGAATATATAAAGATAAACGAACCGTTCACTAGGTACTTATCCGTACGAAAATCCCTATTGATTTACCTGTTTTTACAAGGAAGTAAATGTGAAAAAAATATTTCTACATCCCATGGCCTTTCCCAACCATTTAAATGTTTCTCTTACAGGTCTAACACTTCCGAAAATCGAATACAACGCCCACCCGGAAGAATATATAAAGATAAACGAACCGTTCACTGGCTACTTATCCGTACGAAAATCCCTATCGATTTTCCTGTTTTTACAAGGAAGTAAAATGTGAAAAAAATATTTCTACATCCCATGGCCTTTCCCAACCATTGAAATTTTTCTCTTACAGGTCTAACACTTCCGAAAAACCAAAACAACGCCCACCCGGAACAATATATAAAGCTAAACGAACCGTTCACTGGGCACTTATCCGTACGAAAATCCCTATCGTTTTACCTGTATTTACAAGGAAATAAAATGTGAAAAAAATATTTCTACATACCATGGCCTTTCCCAACCATTTAAATTTTTCTCTTACAGGTCTAACACTTCCGAAAAACCAATACAACATCCACCCGGAACAATATATAAAGCTAAACGAACCGTTCACTGGGTACTTATCCGTACGAAAATCCCTATCGATTTTCCTGATTTTACAAGGAAGTAAAATGTGAAAAAAATATTTCTACATCCCATGGCCTTTCCCAACCATTTAAATTTTTCTCTTACAGGTCTAACACTTCCGAAAAACCAAAACAACGCCCACCCGGAACAATATATAAAGCTAAACGAACCGTTCACTGGGCACTTATCCGTACGAAAAACCCTATTGATTTACCTGTTTTTACAAGGAAATAAAATGTGAAAAAAATATTTCTACATCCCATGGCCTTTCCCAACCATTTAAATTTTTCTCTTACAGGTCTAACACTTCCGAAAAACCAAAACAACGCCCACCCGGAACAATATATAAAGCTAAACGAACCGTTCACTGGGCACTTATCCGTACGAAGATCCCTATTGATTTACCTGTTTTTAAAAGGAAATAAAATGTGAAAAAAATATTTCTACATCCCATGGCCTTTCCCAACCATTTAAATTTTTCTCTTACAGGTCTAACACTTCCGAAAAACCAATACAACGCCCACCCGGAACAATATATAAAGCTAAACGAACCGTTCACTGGGTACTTATCTGTATGAAAAACCCTATTGATTTACCTGTTTTTACAAGGAAGTAAATGTGAAAAAAATATTTCTACATCCCATGGCCTTTCCCAACCATTTAAATTTTTCTCTTACAGGTCTAACACTTCCGAAAATCCAATACATCGCCCACCCGGAAGAATATATAAAGATAAACGAACCGTTCACTAGGTACTTATCCGTCCAAAAATCCCTATCGATTTTCCTGTTTTTACAAGGAAGTAAAATGTGAAAAAAATATTTCTACATCCCATGGCCTTTCCCAACCATTTAAATTTTTCTCTTACAGGTCTAACACTTCCGAAAAACCAATACAACGCCCACCCGGAACCATATATAAAGCTAAACGAACCGTTCACTGGGTACTTATCCGTACGAAAATCCCTATTGATTTACCTGTTTTTAAAAGGAAATAAAATGTGAAAAAATATTTCTACATCCCATGGCCTTTCCCAACCATTTAAATTTTTCTCTTACAGTTCTAACACTTCCGAAAAACCCATACAACGCCCACCCGGAACAATATATAAAGCTAAACGAACCGTTCACTGGGTACTTATCCGTACGAAAAACCCTATTGATTTACCTGTTTTTACAAGGAAGTAAATGTGAAAAAAATATTTCTACATCCCATGGCCTTTCCCAACCATTTAAATGTTTCTCTTACAGGTCTAACACTTCCGAAAATCGAATACAACGCCCACCCGGAAGAATATATAAAGATAAACGAACCGTTCACTAGCTACTTATCCGTACGAAAATCCCTATCGATTTTCCTGTTTTTACAAGGAAGTAAAATGTGAAAAAAATATTTCTACATCCCATGGCCTTTCCCAACCATTGAAATTTTTCTCTTACAGGTCTAACACTTCCGAAAAACCAAAACAACGCCCACCCGGAACAATATATAAAGCTAAACGAACCGTTCACTGGGCACTTATCCGTACGAAAATCCCTATCGTTTTACCTGTATTTACAAGGAAATAAAATGTGAAAAAAATATTTCTACATACCATGGCCTTTCCCAACCATTTAAATTTTTCTCTTACAGGTCTAACACTTCCGAAAAACCAATACAACATCCACCCGGAACAATATATAAAGCTAAACGAACCGTTCACTGGGTACTTATCCGTACGAAAATCCCTATCGATTTTCCTGATTTTACAAGGAAGTAAAATGTGAAAAAAATATTTCTACATCCCATGGCCTTTCCCAACCATTTAAATTTTTCTCTTACAGGTCTAACACTTCCGAAAAACCAAAACAACGCCCACCCGGAACAATATATAAAGCTAAACGAACCGTTCACTGGGCACTTATCCGTACGAAAAACCCTATTGATTTACCTGTTTTTACAAGGAAATAAAATGTGAAAAAAATATTTCTACATCCCATGGCCTTTCCCAACCATTTAAATTTTTCTCTTACAGGTCTAACACTTCCGAAAAACCAATACAACGCCCACCCTGAACAATATATAAAGCTAAACGAACTGTTCACTGGGTACTTATCCGTACGAAAAACCCTATTGATTTACCTGTTTTTACAAGGAAGTAAATGTGAAAAAAATATTTCTACATCCCATGGCCTTTCCCAACCATTTAAATGTTTCTCTTACAGGTCTAACACTTCCGAAAATCGAATACAACGCCCACCCGGAAGAATATATAAAGATAAACGAACCGTTCACTAGCTACTTATCCGTACGAAAATCCCTATCGATTTTCATGTTTTTACAAGGAAGTAAAATGTGAAAAAAATATTTCTACATCCCATGGCCTTTCCCAACCATTTAAATTTTTCTCTTACAGGTCTAACACTTCCGAAAAACCAAAACAACGCCCACCCGGAACAATATATAAAGCTAAACGAACCGTTCACTGGGCACTTATCCGTACGAAAAACCCTATTGATTTACCTGTTTTTACAAGGAAATAAAATGTGAAAAAAATATTTCTACATCCCATGGCCTTTCCCAACCATTTAAATTTTTCTCTTACAGGTCTAACACTTCCGAAAAACCAAAACAACGCCCACCCGGAACAATATATAAAGCTAAACGAACCGTTCACTGGGCACTTATCCGTACGAAAAACCCTATTGATTTACCTGTTTTTACAAGGAAATAAAATGTGAAAAAAATATTTCTACATCCCATGGCCTTTCCCAACCATTTAAATTTTTCTCTTACAGGTCTAACACTTCCGAAAAACCAAAACAACGCCCACCCGGAACAATATATAAAGCTAAACGAACCGTTCACTGGGCACTTATCCGTACGAAGATCCCTATTGATTTACCTGTTTTTAAAAGGAAATAAAATGTGAAAAAAATATTTCTACATCCCATGGCCTTTCCCAACCATTTAAATTTTTCTCTTACAGGTCTAACACTTCCGAAAAACCAATACAACGCCCACCCGGAACAATATATAAAGCTAAACGAACCGTTCACTGGGCACTTATCCGTACGAAAAACCCTATTGATTTACCTGTTTTTACAAGGAAATAAAATGTGAAAAAAATATTTCTACATCCCATGGCCTTTCCCAACCATTTAAATTTTTCTCTTACAGGTCTAACACTTCCGAAAAACCAATACAACGCCCACCCGGAACAATATATAAAGCTAAACGAACCGTTCACTGGGCACTTATCCGTACGAAAAACCCTATTGATTTACCTGTTTTTACAAGGAAATAAAATGTGAAAAAAATATTTCTACATCCCATGGCCTTTCCCAACCATTTAAATTTTTCTCTTACAGGTCTAACACTTCCGAAAAACCAAAACAACGCCCACCCGGAACAATATATAAAGCTAAACGAACCGTTCACTGGGCACTTATCCGTACGAAGATCCCTATTGATTTACCTGTTTTTAAAAGGAAATAAAATGTGAAAAAAATATTTCTACATCCCATGGCCTTTCCCAACCATTTAAATTTTTCTCTTACAGGTCTAACACTTCCGAAAAACCAATACAACGCCCAGCCGGAACAATATATAAAGCTAAACGAACCGTTCACTGGGTACTTATCTGTACGAAAAACCCTATCGATTTTCCTGATTTTACAAGGAAGTAAAATGTGAAAAAAATATTTCTACATCCCATGGCCTTTCCCAACCATTTAAATTTTTCTCTTACAGGTCTAACACTTCCGAAAAACCAATACAACATCCACCCGGAACAATATATAAAGCTAAACGAACCGTTCACTGGGTACTTATCCGTACGAAAATCCCTATCGATTTTCCTGATTTTACAAGGAAGTAAAATGTGAAAAAAATATTTCTACATCCCATGGCCTTTCCCAACCATTTAAATTTTTCTCTTACAGGTCTAACACTTCCGAAAAACCAAAACAACGCCCACCCGGAACAATATATAAAGCTAAACGAACCGTTCACTGGGCACTTATCCGTACGAAAAACCCTATTGATTTACCTGTTTTTACAAGGAAATAAAATGTGAAAAAAATATTTCTACATCCCATGGCCTTTCCCAACCATTTAAATTTTTCTCTTACAGGTCTAACACTTCCGAAAAACCAAAACAACGCCCACCCGGAACAATATATAAAGCTAAACGAACCGTTCACTGGGCACTTATCCGTACGAAGATCCCTATTGATTTACCTGTTTTTAAAAGGAAATAAAATGTGAAAAAAATATTTCTACATCCCATGGCCTTTCCCAACCATTTAAATTTTTCTCTTACAGGTCTAACACTTCCGAAAAACCAATACAACGCCCACCCGGAACAATATATAAAACTAAACGAACCGTTCACTGGGTACTTATCTGTACGAAAAACCCTATTGATTTACCTGTTTTTACAAGGAAGTAAATGTGAAAAAAATATTTCTACATCCCATGGCCTTTCCCAACCATTTAAATTTTTCTCTTACAGGTCTAACACTTCCGAAAATCCAATACATCGCCCACCCAGAAGAATATATAAAGATAAACGAACCGTTCACTAGGTACTTATCCGTCCAAAAATCCCTATCGATTTTCCTGTTTTTACAAGGAAGTAAAATGTGAAAAAAATATTTCTACATCCCATGGCCTTTCCCAACCATTTAAATTTTTCTCTTACAGGTCTAACACTTCCGAAAAACCAATACAACGCCCACCCGGAACCATATATAAAGCTAAACGAACCGTTCACTGGGTACTTATCCGTACGAAAATCCCTATTGATTTACCTGTTTTTAAAAGGAAATAAAATGTGAAAAAAATATTTCTACATCCCATGGCCTTTCCCAACCATTTAAATTTTTCTCTTACAGGTCTAACACTTCCGAAAAACCAAAACAACGCCCACCCGGAACAATATATAAAGATAAACGAACCGTTCACTGGGTACTTATCCGTATGAAAAACCCTATTGATTTACCTGTTTTTACAAGGAAGTAAATGTGAAAAAAATATTTCTACATCCCATGGCCTTTCCCAACCATTTAAATTTTTCTCTTACAGGTCTAACACTTCCGAAAATCGAATACAACGCCCACCCGGAAGAATATATAAAGCTAAACGAACGGTTCACTAGCTACTTATCCGTACGAAAATCCCTATCGATTTTCCTGTTTTTACAAGGAAGTAAAATGTGAAAAAAATATTTCTACATCCCATGGCCTTTCCCAACCATTGACATTTTTCTCTTACAGGTCTAACACTTCCGAAAAATCAAAACAACGCCCACCCGGAACAATATATAAAGCTAAACGAAGCGTTCACTGGGCACTTATCCGTACGAAAATCCCTATCGTTTTACCTGTATTTACAAGGAAATAAAATGTGAAAAAAATATTTCTACATACCATGGCCTTTCCCAACCATTTAAATTTTTCTCTTACAGGTCTAACACTTCCGAAAAACCAATACAACATCCACCCGGAACAATATATAAAGCTAAACGAACCGTTCATTGGGTACTTATCCGTACGAAAATCCCTATCGATTTTCCTGTTTTTACAAGGAAGTAAAATGTGAAAAAAATAATTCTACATCACATGGCCTTTCCCAACCATTAAAATTTTTCTCTTACAGGTCTAACACTTCCGAAAAACCAAAACAACGCCCACCCGGAACAATATATAAAGCTAAACGAACCGTTCACTGGGCACTTATCCGTACGAAAAACCCTATTGATTTACCTGTTTTTACAAGGAAATAAAATGTGAAAAAAATATTTCTAAATCCCATGGCCTTTCCCAACCATTTAAATTTTTCTCTTACAGGTCTAACACTTCCGAAAAACCAAAACAATGCCCACCCGGAACAATATATAAAGCTAAACGAACCGTTCACTGGGCACTTATCCGTACGAAAAACCCTATTGATTTACCTGTTTTTACAAGGAAATAAAATGTGAAAAAAATATTTCTACATCCCATGGCCTTTCCCAACCATTTAAATTTTTCTCTTACAGGTCTAACACTTCCGAAAAACCAAAACAATGCCCACCCGGAACAATATATAAAGCTAAACGAAACGTTCCCTGGGCACTTATCCGTACGAAAAACCCTATTGATTTACCTGTTTTACAAGGAAATAAAATGTGAAAAAAATATTTCTACATCCCATGGCCTTTCCCAACCATTTAAATTCTTCTCTTACAGGTCTAACACATCTGAAAAACCAATACAACGCCCACCCGGAACAATATATAAAGCTAAACGAACCGTTCACTGGGTACATATCCGTACGAAAATCCCTATTGATTTTCCTGTTTTTACAAGGAAGTAAAATGTGAAAAAAATATTTCTACATCCCATGGCCTTTCCCAACCATTCAAATTTTTCTCTTACAGGTCTAACACTTCCGAAAAACCAATACAACGCCCACCCGGAACAATATATAAAGCTAAACGAACCGTTCACTGGGTACTTATCCGTACGAAAAACCCTATTGATTTTCCTGTTTTTACAAGGAAGTAAAATGTGAAAAAAATATTTCTACATCCCATGGACTTTCCCAACCATTTAAATTTTTCTCTTACAGGTCTAACACTTCCGAAAATCCAATACAACGCCCACCCGGAACAATATATAAAGCTAAACGAACCGTTCACTGGGCACTTATCCGTACGAAAAACCCTATTGATTTACCTGTTTTTACAAGGAAATAAAATGTGAAAAAAATATTTCTACATCCCATGGCCTTTCCCAACCATTTAAATTTTTCTCTTACAGGTCTAACACTTCCGAAAAACCAAAACAACGCCCACCCGGAACAATATATAAAGCTAAACGAACCGTTCACTGGGCACTTATCCGTACGAAGATCCCTATTGATTTACCTGTTTTTAAAAGGAAATAAAATGTGAAAAAAATATTTCTACATCCCATGGCCTTTCCCAACCATTTAAATTTTTCTCTTACAGGTCTAACACTTCCGAAAAACCAATACAACGCCCACCCGGAACAATATATAAAGCTAAACGAACCGTTCACTGGGTACTTATCTGTACGAAAAACCCTATTGATTTACCTGTTTTTACAAGGAAGTAAATGTGAAAAAAATCTTTCTACATCCCATGGCCTTTCCCAACCATTTAAATTTTTCTCTTACAGGTCTAACACTTCCGAAAATCCAATACATCGCCCACCCAGAAGAATATATAAAGATAAACGAACCGTTCACTAGGTACTTATCCGTCCAAAAATCCCTATCGATTTTCCTGTTTTTACAAGGAAGTAAAATGTGAAAAAAATATTTCTACATCCCATGGCCTTTCCCAACCATTTAAATTTTTCTCTTACAGGTCTAACACTTCCGAAAAACCAATACAACGCCCACCCGGAACCATATATAAAGCTAAACGAACCGTTCACTGGGTACTTATCCGTACGAAAATCCCTATTGATTTACCTGTTTTTAAAAGGAAATAAAATGTGAAAAAAATATTTCTACATCCCATGGCCTTTCCCAACCATTTAAATTTTTCTCTTACAGGTCTAACACTTCCGAAAAACCAAAACAACGCCCACCCGGAACAATATATAAAGATAAACGAACCGTTCACTGGGTACTTATCCGTATGAAAAACCCTATTGATTTACCTGTTTTTACAAGGAAGTAAATGTGAAAAAAATATTTCTACATCCCATGGCCTTTCCCAACCATTTAAATTTTTCTCTTACAAGTCTAACACTTCCGAAAATCGAATACAACGCCCACCCGGAAGAATATATAAAGCTAAACGAACGGTTCACTAGCTACTTATCCGTACGAAAATCCCTATCGATTTTCCTGTTTTTACAAGGAAGTAAAATGTGAAAAAAATATTTCTACATCCCATGGCCTTTCCCAACCATTGACATTTTTCTCTTACAGGTCTAACACTTCCGAAAAATCAAAACAACGCCCACCCGGAACAATATATAAAGCTAAACGAAGCGTTCACTGGGCACTTATCCGTACGAAAATCCCTATCGTTTTACCTGTATTTACAAGGAAATAAAATGTGAAAAAAATATTTCTACATACCATGGCCTTTCCCAACCATTTAAATTTTTCTCTTACAGGTCTAACACTTCCGAAAAACCAATACAACATCCACCCGGAACAATATATAAAGCTAAACGAACCGTTCATTGGGTACTTATCCGTACGAAAATCCCTATCGATTTTCCTGTTTTTACAAGGAAGTAATATGTGAAAAAAATAATTCTACATCACATGGCCTTTCCCAACCATTAAAATTTTTCTCTTACAGGTCTAACACTTCCGAAAAACCAAAACAACGCCCACCCGGAACAATATATAAAGCTAAACGAACCGTTCACTGGGCACTTATCCGTACGAAAAACCCTATTGATTTACCTGTTTTTACAAGGAAATAAAATGTGAAAAAAATATTTCTAAATCCGATGGCCTTTCCCAACCATTTAAATTTTTCTCTTACAGGTCTAACACTTCCGAAAAACCAAAACAATGCCCACCCGGAACAATATATAAAGCTAAACGAACCGTTCACTGGGCACTTATCCGTACGAAAAACCCTATTGATTTACCTGTTTTTACAAGGAAATAAAATGTGAAAAAAATATTTCTACATCCCATGGCCTTTCCCAACCATTTAAATTTTTCTCTTACAGGTCTAACACTTCCGAAAAACCAAAACAATGCCCACCCGGAACAATATATAAAGCTAAACGAACCGTTCCCTGGGCACTTATCCGTACGAAAAACCCTATTGATTTACCTGTTTTACAAGGAAATAAAATGTGAAAAAAATATTTCTACATCCCATGGCCTTTCCCAACCATTTAAATTCTTCTCTTACAGGTCTAACACATCCGAAAAACCAATACAACGCCCACCCGGAACAATATATAAAGCTAAACGAACCGTTCACTGGGTACATATCCGTACGAAAATCCCTATTGATTTTCCTGTTTTTACAAGGAAGTAAAATGTGAAAAAAATATTTCTACATCCCATGGCCTTTCCCAACCATTTAAATTTTTCTCTTACAGGTCTAACACTTCCGAAAATCCAATACAACGCCCACCCCGAACAATATATAAAGCTAAACGAACGGTTCACTGGGTACTTATCCGTACGAAAATCCCTATCGATTTTCCTGTTTTTACAAGGAAGTAAAATGTGAAAAAAATAATTCTACATCCCATGGCCTTTCCCAACCATTTAAATTTTTCTCTTACAGGTCTAACACTTCCGAAAAACCAAAACAACGCCCACCCGGAACAATATATAAAGCTAAACGAACCGTTCACTGGGCACTTATCCGTACGAAAAACCCTATTGATTTACCTGTTTTTACAAGGAAATAAAGTGTGAAAAAAATATTTCTACATCCCATGGCCTTTCCCAACCATTTAAATTCTTCTCTTACAGGTCTAACACATCCGAAAAACCAATACAACGCCCACCCGGAACAATATATAAAGCTAAACGAACGGTTCACTGGGTACTTATCCGTACGAAAATCCCTATCGATTTTCCTGTTTTTACAAGGAAGTAAAATGTGAAAAAAATAATTCTACATCCCATGGCCTTTCCCAACCATTTAAATTTTTCTCTTACAGGTCTAACACTTCCGAAAAACCAAAACAACGCCCACCCGGAACAATATATAAAGCTAAACGAACCGTTCACTGGGCACTTATCCGTACGAAAAACCCTATTGATTTACCTGTTTTTACAAGGAAATAAAGTGTGAAAAAAATATTTCTACATCCCATGGCCTTTCCCAACCATTTAAATTTTTCTCTTACAGGTCTAACACTTCCGAAAAACCAAAACAATGCCCACCCGGAACAATATATAAAGCTAAACGAACCGTTCACTGGGCACTTATACATACGAAAAACCCTTTTGATTTACCTGTTTTACAAGGAAATAAAATGTGAAAAAAATATTTCTACATCCCATGGCCTTTCCCAACCATTTAAATTCTTCTCTTACAGGTCTAACACATCCGAAAAACCAATACAACGCCCACCCGGAACAATATATAAAGCTAAACGAACGGTTCACTGGGTACTTATCCGTACGAAAATCCCTATCGATTTTCCTGTTTTTACAAGGAAGTAAAATGTGAAAAAAATAATTCTACATCCCATGGCCTTTCCCAACCATTTAAATTTTTCTCTTACAGGTCTAACACTTCCGAAAAACCGAAACAACGCCCACCCGGAACAATATATAAAGCTAAACGAACCGTTCACTGGGCACTTATCCGTACGAAAAACCCTATTGATTTACCTGTTTTTACAAGGAAATAAAGTGTGAAAAAAATATTTCTACATCCCATGGCCTTTCCCAACCATTTAAATTTTTCTCTTACAGGTCTAACACTTCCGAAAAACCAAAACAATGCCCACCCGGAACAATATATAAAGCTAAACGAACCGTTCACTGGGCACTTATCCGTACGAAAAACCCTATTGATTTACCTGTTTTTACAAGGAAATAAAATGTGAAAAAAATATTTCTACATCCCATGGCCTTTCCCAACCATTTAAATTTTTCTCTTACAGGTCTAACACTTCCGAAAAACCAAAACAACGCCCACCCGGAACAATATATAAAGCTAAACGAACCGTTCACTGGGCACTTATCCGTACGAAGATCCCTATTGATTTACCTGTTTTTAAAAGGAAATAAAATGTGAAAAAAATATTTCTACATCCCATGGCCTTTCCCAACCATTTAAATTTTTCTCTTACAGGTCTAACACTTCCGAAAAACCAATACAACGCCCACCCGGAACAATATATAAAGCTAAACGAACCGTTCACTGGGTACTTATCTGTACGAAAAACCCTATTGATTTACCTGTTTTTACAAGGAAGTAAATGTGAAAAAAATCTTTCTACATCCCATGGCCTTTCCCAACCATTTAAATTTTTCTCTTACAGGTCTAACACTTCCGAAAATCCAATACATCGCCCACCCAGAAGAATATATAAAGATAAACGAACCGTTCACTAGGTACTTATCCGTCCAAAAATCCCTATCGATTTTCCTGTTTTTACAAGGAAGTAAAATGTGAAAAAAATATTTCTACATCCCATGGCCTTTCCCAACCATTTAAATTTTTCTCTTACAGGTCTAACACTTCCGAAAAACCAATACAACGCCCACCCGGAACCATATATAAAGCTAAACGAACCGTTCACTGGGTACTTATCCGTACGAAAATCCCTATTGATTTACCTGTTTTTAAAAGGAAATAAAATGTGAAAAAAATATTTCTACATCCCATGGCCTTTCCCAACCATTTAAATTTTTCTCTTACAGGTCTAACACTTCCGAAAAACCAAAACAACGCCCACCCGGAACAATATATAAAGATAAACGAACCGTTCACTGGGTACTTATCCGTATGAAAAACCCTATTGATTTACCTGTTTTTACAAGGAAGTAAATGTGAAAAAAATATTTCTACATCCCATGGCCTTTCCCAACCATTTAAATTTTTCTCTTACAAGTCTAACACTTCCGAAAATCGAATACAACGCCCACCCGGAAGAATATATAAAGCTAAACGAACGGTTCACTAGCTACTTATCCGTACGAAAATCCCTATCGATTTTCCTGTTTTTACAAGGAAGTAAAATGTGAAAAAAATATTTCTACATCCCATGGCCTTTCCCAACCATTGACATTTTTCTCTTACAGGTCTAACACTTCCGAAAAATCAAAACAACGCCCACCCGGAACAATATATAAAGCTAAACGAAGCGTTCACTGGGCACTTATCCGTACGAAAATCCCTATCGTTTTACCTGTATTTACAAGGAAATAAAATGTGAAAAAAATATTTCTACATACCATGGCCTTTCCCAACCATTTAAATTTTTCTCTTACAGGTCTAACACTTCCGAAAAACCAATACAACATCCACCCGGAACAATATATAAAGCTAAACGAACCGTTCATTGGGTACTTATCCGTACGAAAATCCCTATCGATTTTCCTGTTTTTACAAGGAAGTAATATGTGAAAAAAATAATTCTACATCACATGGCCTTTCCCAACCATTAAAATTTTTCTCTTACAGGTCTAACACTTCCGAAAAACCAAAACAACGCCCACCCGGAACAATATATAAAGCTAAACGAACCGTTCACTGGGCACTTATCCGTACGAAAAACCCTATTGATTTACCTGTTTTTACAAGGAAATAAAATGTGAAAAAAATATTTCTAAATCCGATGGCCTTTCCCAACCATTTAAATTTTTCTCTTACAGGTCTAACACTTCCGAAAAACCAAAACAATGCCCACCCGGAACAATATATAAAGCTAAACGAACCGTTCACTGGGCACTTATCCGTACGAAAAACCCTATTGATTTACCTGTTTTTACAAGGAAATAAAATGTGAAAAAAATATTTCTACATCCCATGGCCTTTCCCAACCATTTAAATTTTTCTCTTACAGGTCTAACACTTCCGAAAAACCAAAACAATGCCCACCCGGAACAATATATAAAGCTAAACGAACCGTTCCCTGGGCACTTATCCGTACGAAAAACCCTATTGATTTACCTGTTTTACAAGGAAATAAAATGTGAAAAAAATATTTCTACATCCCATGGCCTTTCCCAACCATTTAAATTCTTCTCTTACAGGTCTAACACATCCGAAAAACCAATACAACGCCCACCCGGAACAATATATAAAGCTAAACGAACCGTTCACTGGGTACATATCCGTACGAAAATCCCTATTGATTTTCCTGTTTTTACAAGGAAGTAAAATGTGAAAAAAATATTTCTACATCCCATGGCCTTTCCCAACCATTTAAATTTTTCTCTTACAGGTCTAACACTTCCGAAAATCCAATACAACGCCCACCCCGAACAATATATAAAGCTAAACGAACGGTTCACTGGGTACTTATCCGTACGAAAATCCCTATCGATTTTCCTGTTTTTACAAGGAAGTAAAATGTGAAAAAAATAATTCTACATCCCATGGCCTTTCCCAACCATTTAAATTTTTCTCTTACAGGTCTAACACTTCCGAAAAACCAAAACAACGCCCACCCGGAACAATATATAAAGCTAAACGAACCGTTCACTGGGCACTTATCCGTACGAAAAACCCTATTGATTTACCTGTTTTTACAAGGAAATAAAGTGTGAAAAAAATATTTCTACATCCCATGGCCTTTCCCAACCATTTAAATTCTTCTCTTACAGGTCTAACACATCCGAAAAACCAATACAACGCCCACCCGGAACAATATATAAAGCTAAACGAACGGTTCACTGGGTACTTATCCGTACGAAAATCCCTATCGATTTTCCTGTTTTTACAAGGAAGTAAAATGTGAAAAAAATAATTCTACATCCCATGGCCTTTCCCAACCATTTAAATTTTTCTCTTACAGGTCTAACACTTCCGAAAAACCAAAACAACGCCCACCCGGAACAATATATAAAGCTAAACGAACCGTTCACTGGGCACTTATCCGTACGAAAAACCCTATTGATTTACCTGTTTTTACAAGGAAATAAAGTGTGAAAAAAATATTTCTACATCCCATGGCCTTTCCCAACCATTTAAATTTTTCTCTTACAGGTCTAACACTTCCGAAAAACCAAAACAATGCCCACCCGGAACAATATATAAAGCTAAACGAACCGTTCACTGGGCACTTATACATACGAAAAACCCTTTTGATTTACCTGTTTTACAAGGAAATAAAATGTGAAAAAAATATTTCTACATCCCATGGCCTTTCCCAACCATTTAAATTCTTCTCTTACAGGTCTAACACATCCGAAAAACCAATACAACGCCCACCCGGAACAATATATAAAGCTAAACGAACGGTTCACTGGGTACTTATCCGTACGAAAATCCCTATCGATTTTCCTGTTTTTACAAGGAAGTAAAATGTGAAAAAAATAATTCTACATCCCATGGCCTTTCCCAACCATTTAAATTTTTCTCTTACAGGTCTAACACTTCCGAAAAACCGAAACAACGCCCACCCGGAACAATATATAAAGCTAAACGAACCGTTCACTGGGCACTTATCCGTACGAAAAACCCTATTGATTTACCTGTTTTTACAAGGAAATAAAGTGTGAAAAAAATATTTCTACATCCCATGGCCTTTCCCAACCATTTAAATTTTTCTCTTACAGGTCTAACACTTCCGAAAAACCAAAACAATGCCCACCCGGAACAATATATAAAGCTAAACGAACCGTTCACTGGGCACTTATCCGTACGAAAAACCCTATTGATTTACCTGTTTTACAAGGAAATAAAATGTGAAAAAAATATTTCTACATCCCATGGCCTTTCCCAACCATTTAAATTCTTCTCTTACAGGTCTAACACATCCGAAAAACCAATACAACGCCCACCCGGAACAATATATAAAGCTAAACGAACCGTTCACTGGGTACATATCCGTACGAAAATCCCTATTGATTTTCCTGTTTTTACAAGGAAGTAAAATGTGAAAAAAATATTTCTACATCCCATGGCCTTTCCCAACCATTTAAATTTTTCTCTTACAGGTCTAACACTTCCGAAAAACCAATACAACGCCCACCCGGAACAATATATAAAGCTAAACGAACCGTTCACTGGGTACTTATCCGTACGAAAAACCCTATTGATTTTCCTGTTTTTACAAGGAAGTAAAATGTGAAAAAAATATTTCTACATCCCATGGCCTTTCCCAACCATTTAAATTTTTCTCTTACAGGTCTAACACTTCCGAAAATCCAATACAACGCCCACCCCGAACAATATATAAAGCTAAACGAACGGTTCACTGGGTACTTATCCGTACGAAAATCCCTATCGATTTTCCTGTTTTTACAAGGAAGTAAAATGTGAAAAAAATAATTCTACATCCCATGGCCTTTCCCAACCATTTAAATTTTTCTCTTACAGGTCTAACACTTCCGAAAAACCAATACAACGCCCACCCCGAACAATATATAAAGCTAAACGAACCGTTCACTGGGCACTTATACATACGAAAAACCCTTTTGATTTACCTGTTTTACAAGGAAATAAAATGTGAAAAAAATATTTCTACATCCCATGGCCTTTCCCAACCATTTAAATTCTTCTCTTACAGGTCTAACACATCCGAAAAACCAATACAACGCCCACCCGGAACAATATATAAAGCTAAACGAACCGTTCACTGGGTACATATCCGTACGAAAATCCGTATTGATTTTCCTGTTTTTACAAGGAAGTAAAATGTGAAAAAAATATTTCTACATCCCATGGCCTTTCCTAACCATTTAAATTTTTCTCTTACAGGTCTAACACTTCCGAAAAACCAAAACAACGCCCACCCGGAACAATATATAAAGCTAAACGAACCGTTCACTGGGCACTTATCCGTACGAAAAACCCTATTGATTTACCTGTTTTTACAAGGAAATAAAATGTGAAAAAAATATTTCTAAATCCCATGGCCTTTCCCAACCATTTAAATTTTTCTCTTACAGGTCTAACACTTCCGAAAAACCAAAACAATGCCCACCCGGAACAATATATAAAGCTAAACGAACCGTTCACTGGGCACTTATCCGTACGAAAAACCCTATTGATTTACCTGTTTTTACAAGGAAATAAAATGTGAAAAAAATATTTCTACATCCCATGGCCTTTCCCAACCATTTAAATTTTTCTCTTACAGGTCTAACACTTCCGAAAAACCAAAACAATGCCCACCCGGAACAATATATAAAGCTAAACGAACCGTTCACTGGGCATTTATCCGTACGAAAAACCCTATTGATTTACCTGTTTTACAAGGAAATAAAATGTGAAAAAAATATTTCTACATCCCATGGCCTTTCCCAACCATTTAAATTCTTCTCTTACAGGTCTAACACATCCGAAAAACCAATACAACGCCCACCCGGAACAATATATAAAGCTAAACGAACCGTTCACTGGGTACATATCCGTACGAAAATCCGTATTGATTTTCCTGTTTTTACAAGGAAGTAAAATGTGAAAAAAATATTTCTACATCCCATGGCCTTTCCCAACCATTTAAATTTTTCTCTTACAGGTCTAACACTTCCGAAAAACCAATACAACGCCCACCCGGAACAATATATAAAGCTAAACGAACCGTTCACTGGGCACTTATCCGTACGAAAAACCCTATTGATTTACCTGTTTTACAAGGAAATAAAATGTGAAAAAAATATTTCTACATCCCATGGCCTTGCCCAACCATTTAAATTCTTCTCTTACAGGTCTAACACATCCGAAAAACCAATAGAACGCCCACCCGGAACAATATATAAAGCTAAACGAACCGTTCACTGGGTACATATCCGTACGAAAATCCCTATTGATTTTCCTGTTTTTACAAGGAAGTAAAATGTGAAAAAAATATTTCTACATCCCATGGCCTTTCCCAACCATTTAAATTTTGCTCTTACAGGTCTAACACTTCCGAAAAACCAATACAACGCCCACCCGGAACAATATATAAAGCTAAACGAACGGTTCACTGGGTACTTATCCGTACGAAAATCCCTATCGATTTTCCTGTTTTTACAAGGAAGTAAAATGTGAAAAAAATAATTCTACATCCCATGGCCTTTCCCAACCATTTAAATTTTTCTCTTACAGGTCTAACACTTCCGAAAAACCAAAACAACGCCCACCCGGAACAATATATAAAGCTAAACGAACCGTTCAATGGGCACTTATCCGTACGAAAAACCCTATTGATTTACCTGTTTTTACAAGGAAATAAAGTGTGAAAAAAATATTTCTACATCCCATGGCCTTTCCCAACCATTTAAATTTTTCTCTTACAGGTCTAACACTTCCGAAAAACCAAAACAATGCCCACCCGGAACAATATATAAAGCTAAACGAACCGTTTACTGGGCACTTATACATACGAAAAACCCTTTTGATTTACCTGTTTTACAAGGAAATAAAATGTGAAAAAAATATTTCTTCATCCCATGGCCTTTCCCAACCCTTTAAATTCTTCTCTTACAGGTCTAACACATCCGAAAAACCAATACAACGCCCATCCGGAACAATATATAAAGCTAAACGAACCGTTCACTGGGTACATATCCGTACGAAAATCCGTATTGATTTTCCTGTTTTTACAAGGAAGTAAAATGTGAAAAAAATATTTCTACATCCCATGGCCTTTCCCAACCATTTAAATTTTTCTCTTACAGGTCTAACACTTCCGAAAAACCAATACAACGCCCACCCGGAACAATATATAAAGCTAAACGAACCGTTCACTGGGTACTTATCCGTACGAAAAACCCTATTGATTTACCTGTTTTTACAAGGAAGTAAATGTGAAAAAAATATTTCTACATCCCATGGCCTTTCCCAACCATTTAAATTTTTCTCTTACAGGTCTAACACTTCCGAAAATCCAATACAACGCCCACCCCGAACAATATATAAAGATAAACGAACCGTTCACTAGGTACTTATCCGTCCGAAAATCCCTATCGATTTTCCTGTTTTTACAAGGAAGTAAAATGTGAAAAAAATATTTCTACATCCCATGGCCTTTCCCAACCATTTAAATTTTTCTCTTACAGGTCTAACACTTCCGAAAATCCAATACAACGCCCACCCTGAACAATATATAAAGCTAAACGAACGGTTCACTGGGTACTTATCCGTACGAAAATCCCTATTGATTTTCCTGTTTTTACAAGGAATTAAAATGTGAAAAAAATATTTCTACATCCCATGGCCTTTCACAACCATTTAAATTTTTCTCTTACAGGTCTAACACTTCCGAAAAACCAAAACAACGCCCACCCGGAACAATATATAAAGCTAAACGAACCGTTCACTGGGCACTTATCCGTACGAAAAACCCTATTGATTTACCTGTTTTTACAAGGAAATAAAGTGTGAAAAAAATATTTCTACATCCCATGGCCTTTCCCAACCATTTAAATTTTTCTCTTACAGGTCTAACACTTCCGAAAAACCAAAACAATGCCCACCCGGAACAATATATAAAGCTAAACGAACCGTTCACTGGGCACTTATACATACGAAAAACCCTTTTGATTTACCTGTTTTACAAGGAAATAAAATGTGAAAAAAATATTTCTACATCCCATGGCCTTTCCCAACCATTTAAATTCTTCTCTTACAGGTCTAACACATCCGAAAAACCAATACAACGCCCACCCGGAACAATATATAAAGCTAAACGAACCGTTCACTGGGCACTTATCCGTACGAAAAACCCTATTGATTTACCTGTTTTACAAGGAAATAAAATGTGAAAAAAATATTTCTACATCCCATGGCCTTGCCCAACCATTTAAATTCTTCTCTTACATGTCTAACACTTCCGAAAAACCAATACAACGCCCACCCGGAACAATATATAAAGCTAAACGAACCGTTCACTGGGTACATATCCGTACGAAAATCCCTATTGATTTTCCTGTTTTTACAAGGAAGTAAAATGTGAAAAAAATATTCTACATCCCATGGCCTTTCCCAACCATTTAAATTTTTCTCTTACAGGTCTAACACTTCCGAAAAACCAATACAACGCCCACCCGGAACAATATATAAAGCTAAACGAACGGTTCACTGGGTACTTATCCGTACGAAAATCCCTATCGATTTTCCTGTTTTTACAAGGAAGTAAAATATGAAAAAAATAATTCTACATCCCATGGCCTTTCCCAACCATTTAAATTTTTCTCTTACAGGTCTAACACTTCCGAAAAACCAAAACAACGCCCACCCGGAACAATATATAAAGCTAAACGAACCGTTCAATGGGCACTTATCCGTACGAAAAACCCTATTGATTTACCTGTTTTTACAAGGAAATAAAGTGTGAAAAAAATATTTCTACATCCCATGGCCTTTCCCAACCATTTAAATTTTTCTCTTACAGGTCTAACACTTCCGAAAAACCAAAACAATGCCCACCCGGAACAATATATAAAGCTAAACGAACCGTTTACTGGGCACTTATACATACGAAAAACCCTTTTGATTTACCTGTTTTACAAGGAAATAAAATGTGAAAAAAATATTTCTTCATCCCATGGCCTTTCCCAACCCTTTAAATTCTTCTCTTACAGGTCTAACACATCCGAAAAACCAATACAACGCCCATCCGGAACAATATATAAAGCTAAACGAACCGTTCACTGGGTACATATCCGTACGAAAATCCGTATTGATTTTCCTGTTTTTACAAGGAAGTAAAATGTGAAAAAAATATTTCTACATCCCATGGCCTTTCCCAACCATTTAAATTTTTCTCTTACAGGTCTAACACTTCCGAAAAACCAATACAACGCCCACCCGGAACAATATATAAAGCTAAACGAACCGTTCACTGGGTACTTATCCGTACGAAAAACCCTATTGATTTACCTGTTTTTACAAGGAAGTAAATGTGAAAAAAATATTTCTACATCCCATGGCCTTTCCCAACCATTTAAATTTTTCTCTTACAGGTCTAACACTTCCGAAAATCCAATACAACGCCCACCCCGAACAATATATAAAGATAAACGAACCGTTCACTAGGTACTTATCCGTCCGAAAATCCCTATCGATTTTCCTGTTTTTACAAGGAAGTAAAATGTGAAAAAAATATTTCTACATCCCATGGCCTTTCCCAACCATTTAAATTTTTCTCTTACAGGTCTAACACTTCCGAAAATCCAATACAACGCCCACCCTGAACAATATATAAAGCTAAACGAACGGTTCACTGGGTACTTATCCGTACGAAAATCCCTATTGATTTTCCTGTTTTTACAAGGAATTAAAATGTGAAAAAAATATTTCTACATCCCATGGCCTTTCACAACCATTTAAATTTTTCTCTTACAGGTCTAACACTTCCGAAAAAACAATACAATGCCCACCCGGAACAATATACAAAGCTAAACGAACGGTTCACTGGGTACTTATCCGTATGAAAAACCCTATCGATTTACCTGTTTTTACAAGGAAGTATATGTGAAAAAAATATTTCTACATCCCATGGCCTTTCCCAACGATTTAAATTTTTCTCTTACAGGTCTAACACTTCCGAAAAACCAATACAACGCCCACCCGGAAGAATATATAAAGATAAACGAACCGTTCACTGGGTACTTATCCGTATGAAAATCCCTATCGATTTTCCTGTTTTTACAAGGAAGTAAAATGTGAAAAAATATTTCTACATCCCATGGCCTTTCCCAACCATTTAAATTTTTCTCTTACAGGTCTAACACTTCCGAAAAACCAAAACAATGCCCTCCTGGAACAATATATAAAGCTAAACGAACCGTTCACTGGGCACTTATACATACGAAAAACCCTTTTGATTTACCTGTTTTACAAGGAAATAAAATGTGAAAAAAATATTTCTACATCCCATGGCCTTTCCCAACCATTTAAATTCTTCTCTTACAGGTCTAACACATCCGAAAAACCAATACAACGCCCACCCGGAACAATATATAAAGCTAAACGAACCATTCACTGGGTACATATCCGTACGAAAATCCGTATTGATTTTCCTGTTTTTACAAGGAAGTAAAATGTGAAAAAATTTTTCTACATCCCATGGCCTTTCCCAACCATTTAAATTTTTCTCTTTCAGGTCTAACACTTCCGAAAAACCAATACAACGCCCACCCGGAACAATATATAAAGCTAAACGAACCGTTCACTGGGTACTTATCCGTACGAAAAACCCTATTGATTTACCTGTTTTTACCAGGAAGTAAATGTGAAAAAAATATTTCTACATCCCATGGCCTTTCCCAACCATTTAAATTTTTCTCTTACAGGTCTAACACTTCCGAAAATCCAATACAACGCCCACCCCGAACAATATATAAAGCTAAACGAACGGTTCACTGGGTACTTATCCGTACGAAAATCCCTATTGATTTTCCTGTTTTTACAAGGAAGTAAAATGTGAAAAAAATAT
The DNA here is from genome assembly GCF_049243985.1 of Paroedura picta. Lineage (NCBI taxonomy): Eukaryota > Metazoa > Chordata > Lepidosauria > Squamata > Gekkonidae > Paroedura > Paroedura picta. Next base: position 18,315,034 of record NC_135372.1, read on the forward strand.
TTCTACATCCCATGGCCTTTCACAACCATTTAAATTTTTCTCTTACAGGTCTAACACTTCCGAAAAAACAATACAATGCCCACCCGGAACAATATATAAAGCTAAACGAACGGTTCACTGGGTACTTATCCGTACGAAAAACCCTATTGATTTACCTGTTTTTACAAGGAAGTATATGTGAAAAAAATATTTCTACATCCCATGGCCTTTCCCAACGATTTAAATTTTTCTCTTACAGGTCTAACACTTCCGAAAAACCAATACAACGCCCACCCGGAAGAATATATAAAGATAAACGAACCGTTCACTGGGTACTTATCCGTATGAAAATCCCTATCGATTTTCCTGTTTTTACAAGGAAGTAAAATGTGAAAAAATATTTCTACATCCCATGGCCTTTCCCAACCATTTAAATTTTTCTCTTACAGGTCTAAAACTTCCGAAAAACCAATACAACGCCCACCCGGAACAATATATAAAGCTAAACGAACCGTTCACTGGGCACTTATCCGTACGAAAAACCCTATTGATTTACCTGTTTTTACAAGGAAATAAAATGTGAAAAAAATATTTCTACATCCCATGGCCTTTCCCACCCATTTAAATTTTTCTCTTACAGGTCTAACGCTTCCGAAAAACCAATACAACGCCCACCCGGAACAATATATAAAGCTAAACGAACCGTTCACTGGGTACTTATCCGTACGAAAAACCCTATTGATTTACCTGTTTTTACAAGGAAGTAAATGTGAAAAAAATATTTCTACATCCCATGGCCTTTCCCAACCATTTAAATTTTTCTCTTACAGGTCTAACACTTCCGAAAAACCAATACAACGCCCACCCGGAACAATATATAAAGCTAAACGAACCGTTCACTGGGTACTTATCCGTACGAAAAACCCTATTGATTTACCTGTATTTACAAGGAAGTAAATGTGAAAAAAATATTTCTACATCCCATGGCCTTTCCCAACCATTTAAATTTTTCTCTTACAGGTCTAACACTTCCGAAAATCCAATACAACGCCCACCCCGAACAATATATAAAGATAAACGAACCGTTCACTAGGTACTTATCCGTCCAAAAATCCCTATCGATTTTCCTGTTTTTACAAGGAAGTAAAATGTGAAAAAATATTTCTACATCCCATGGCCTTTCCCAACCATTTAAATTTTTCTCTTACAGGTCTAACACTTCCGAAAAACCAAAACAATGCCCTCCTGGAACAATATATAAAGCTAAACGAACCGTTCACTGGGCACTTATACATACGAAAAACCCTTTTGATTTACCTGTTTTACAAGGAAATAAAATGTGAAAAAAATATTTCTACATCCCATGGCCTTTCCCAACCATTTAAATTCTTCTCTTACAGGTCTAACACATCCGAAAAACCAATACAACGCCCACCCGGAACAATATATAAAGCTAAACGAACCATTCACTGGGTACATATCCGTACGAAAATCCGTATTGATTTTCCTGTTTTTACAAGGAAGTAAAATGTGAAAAAATTTTTCTACATCCCATGGCCTTTCCCAACCATTTAAATTTTTCTCTTTCAGGTCTAACACTTCCGAAAAACCAATACAACGCCCACCCGGAACAATATATAAAGCTAAACGAACCGTTCACTGGGTACTTATCCGTACGAAAAACCCTATTGATTTACCTGTTTTTACCAGGAAGTAAATGTGAAAAAAATATTTCTACATCCCATGGCCTTTCCCAACCATTTAAATTTTTCTCTTACAGGTCTAACACTTCCGAAAATCCAATACAACGCCCACCCGGAACAATATATAAAGCTAAACGAACGGTTCACTGGGTACTTATCCGTACGAAAATCCCTATTGATTTTCCTGTTTTTACAAGGAAGTAAAATGTGAAAAAAATATTTCTACATCCCATGGCCTTTCACAACCATTTAAATTTTTCTCTTACAGGTCTAACACTTCCGAAAAAACAATACAATGCCCACCCGGAACAATATATAAAGCTAAACGAACGGTTCACTGGGTACTTATCCGTACGAAAAACCCTATTGATTTACCTGTTTTTACAAGGAAGTATATGTGAAAAAAATATTTCTACATCCCATGGCCTTTCCCAACGATTTAAATTTTTCTCTTACAGGTCTAACACTTCCGAAAAACCAATACAACGCCCACCCGGAAGAATATATAAAGATAAACGAACCGTTCACTGGGTACTTATCCGTATGAAAATCCCTATCGATTTTCCTGTTTTTACAAGGAAGTAAAATGTGAAAAAATATTTCTACATCCCATGGCCTTTCCCAACCATTTAAATTTTTCTCTTACAGGTCTAAAACTTCCGAAAAACCAATACAACGCCCACCCGGAACAATATATAAAGCTAAACGAACCGTTCACTGGGCACTTATCCGTACGAAAAACCCTATTGATTTACCTGTTTTTACAAGGAAATAAAATGTGAAAAAAATATTTCTACATCCCATGGCCTTTCCCAACCATTTAAATTTTTCTCTTACAGGTCTAACACTTCCGAAAAAACAATACAATGCCCACCCGGAACAATATATAAAGCTAAACGAACGGTTCACTGGGTACTTATCCGTACGAAAAACCCTATTGATTTACCTGTTTTTACAAGGAAGTATATGTGAAAAAAATATTTCTACATCCCATGGCCTTTCCCAACGATTTAAATTTTTCTCTTACAGGTCTAACACTTCCGAAAAACCAATACAACGCCCACCCGGAAGAATATATAAAGATAAACGAACCGTTCACTGGGTACTTATCCGTATGAAAATCCCTATCGATTTTCCTGTTTTTACAAGGAAGTAAAATGTGAAAAAATATTTCTACATCCCATGGCCTTTCCCAACCATTTAAATTTTTCTCTTACAGGTCTAAAACTTCCGAAAAACCAATACAACGCCCACCCGGAACAATATATAAAGCTAAACGAACCGTTCACTGGGCACTTATCCGTACGAAAAACCCTATTGATTTACCTGTTTTTACAAGGAAATAAAATGTGAAAAAAATATTTCTACATCCCATGGCCTTTCCCAACCATTTAAATTTTTCTCTTACAGGTCTAACGCTTCCGAAAAACCAATACAACGCCCACCCGGAACAATATATAAAGCTAAACGAACCGTTCACTGGGTACTTATCCGTACGAAAAACCCTATTGATTTACCTGTTTTTACAAGGAAGTAAATGTGAAAAAAATATTTCTACATCCCATGGCCTTTCCCAACCATTTAAATTTTTCTCTTACAGGTCTAACACTTCCGAAAAACCAATACAACGCCCACCCGGAACAATATATAAAGCTAAACGAACCGTTCACTGGGTACTTATCCGTACGAAAAACCCTATTGATTTACCTGTATTTACAAGGAAGTAAATGTGAAAAAAATATTTCTACATCCCATGGCCTTTCCCAACCATTTAAATTTTTCTCTTACAGGTCTAACACTTCCGAAAATCCAATACAACGCCCACCCCGAACAATATATAAAGATAAACGAACCGTTCACTAGGTACTTATCCGTCCAAAAATCCCTATCGATTTTCCTGTTTTTACAAGGAAGTAAAATGTGAAAAAATATTTCTACATCCCATGGCCTTTCCCAACCATTTAAATTTTTCTCTTACAGGTCTAACACTTCCGAAAAACCAAAACAATGCCCTCCTGGAACAATATATAAAGCTAAACGAACCGTTCACTGGGCACTTATACATACGAAAAACCCTTTTGATTTACCTGTTTTACAAGGAAATAAAATGTGAAAAAAATATTTCTACATCCCATGGCCTTTCCCAACCATTTAAATTCTTCTCTTACAGGTCTAACACATCCGAAAAACCAATACAACGCCCACCCGGAACAATATATAAAGCTAAACGAACCATTCACTGGGTACATATCCGTACGAAAATCCGTATTGATTTTCCTGTTTTTACAAGGAAGTAAAATGTGAAAAAATTTTTCTACATCCCATGGCCTTTCACAACCATTTAAATTTTTCTCTTACAGGTCTAACACTTCCGAAAAAACAATACAATGCCCACCCGGAACAATATATAAAGCTAAACGAACGGTTCACTGGGTACTTATCCGTACGAAAAACCCTATTGATTTACCTGTTTTTACAAGGAAGTATATGTGAAAAAAATATTTCTACATCCCATGGCCTTTCCCAACGATTTAAATTTTTCTCTTACAGGTCTAACACTTCCGAAAAACCAATACAACGCCCACCCGGAAGAATATATAAAGATAAACGAACCGTTCACTGGGTACTTATCCGTATGAAAATCCCTATCGATTTTCCTGTTTTTACAAGGAAGTAAAATGTGAAAAAATATTTCTACATCCCATGGCCTTTCCCAACCATTTAAATTTTTCTCTTACAGGTCTAAAACTTCCGAAAAACCAATACAACGCCCACCCGGAACAATATATAAAGCTAAACGAACCGTTCACTGGGCACTTATCCGTACGAAAAACCCTATTGATTTACCTGTTTTTACAAGGAAATAAAATGTGAAAAAAATATTTCTACATCCCATGGCCTTTCCCAACCATTTAAATTTTTCTCTTACAGGTCTAACGCTTCCGAAAAACCAATACAACGCCCACCCGGAACAATATATAAAGCTAAACGAACCGTTCACTGGGTACTTATCCGTACGAAAAACCCTATTGATTTACCTGTTTTTACAAGGAAGTAAATGTGAAAAAAATATTTCTACATCCCATGGCCTTTCCCAACCATTTAAATTTTTCTCTTACAGGTCTAACACTTCCGAAAAACCAATACAACGCCCACCCGGAACAATATATAAAGCTAAACGAACCGTTCACTGGGTACTTATCCGTACGAAAAACCCTATTGATTTACCTGTATTTACAAGGAAGTAAATGTGAAAAAAATATTTCTACATCCCATGGCCTTTCCCAACCATTTAAATTTTTCTCTTACAGGTCTAACACTTCCGAAAATCCAATACAACGCCCACCCCGAACAATATATAAAGATAAACGAACCGTTCACTAGGTACTTATCCGTCCAAAAATCCCTATCGATTTTCCTGTTTTTACAAGGAAGTAAAATGTGAAAAAAATATTTCTACATCCCATGGCCTTTCCCAACCATTTAAATTTTTCTCTTACAGGTCTAACACTTCTGAAAAACCAAAACAACGCCCACCCGGAACAATATATAAAGCTAAACGAACCGTTCACTGGGCACTTATCCGTACGAAAAACCCTATTGATTTACCTGTTTTTACAAGGAAATAAAATGTGAAAAAAATATTTCTACATCCCATGGCCTTTCCCAACCATTTAAATTTTTCTCTTACAGGTCTAACACTTCCGAAAAACCAATACAACGCCCACCCGGAAGAATATATAAAGATAAACGAACCGTTCACTGGGTACTTATCCGTATGAAAATCCCTATCGATTTTCCTGTTTTTACAAGGAAGTAAAATGTGAAAAAATATTTCTACATCCCATGGCCTTTCCCAACCATTTAAATTTTTCTCTTACAGGTCTAACACTTCCGAAAAACCAATACAACGCCCACCCGGAACAATATATAAAGCTAAACGAACCGTTCACTGGGCACTTATCCGTACGAAAAACCCTATTGATTTACCTGTTTTTACAAGGAAATAAAATGTGAAAAAAATATTTCTACATCCCATGGCCTTTCCCAACCATTTAAATTTTTCTCTTACAGGTCTCACGCTTCCGAAAAACCAATACAACGCCCACCCGGAACCATATATAAAGCTAAACGAACCGTTCACTGGGTACATATCCGTACGAAAATCCCTATTGATTTTCCTGTTTTTATAAGGAAGTAAAATGTGAAAAAAATATTTCTACATCCCATGGCCTTTCCCAACCATTTAAATTTTTCTCTTACAGGTCTAACACTTCCAAAAAACCAATACAACGCCCACCCGGAACAATATATAAAGCTAAACGAACCGTTCACTGGGTACTTATCCGTACGAAAAACCCTATTGATTTACCTGTTTTTACAAGGAAGTAAATGTGAAAAAAATATTTCTACATCCCATGGCCTTTCCCAACCATTTAAATTTTTCTCTTACAGGTCTAACACTTTCAAAAAACCAATACAACGCCCACCCGGAACAATATATAAAGCTAAACGAACCGTTCACTGGGTACTTATCCGTACGAAAATCCCTATTGATTTACCTGTTTTTCAAAGGAAATAAAATGTGAAAAAAATATTTCTACATCCCATGGCCTTTCCCAACCATTTAAATTATTCTCTTACAGGTCTAACACTTCCGAAAATCCAATACAACGCCCACCCCGAACAATATATAAAGATAAACGAACCGTTCACTAGGTACTTATCCGTCCAAAAATCCCTATCGATTTTCCTGTTTTTACAAGGAAGTAAAATGTGAAAAAAATATTTCTACATCCCATGGCCTTTCCCAACCATTTAAATTTTTCTCTTACAGGTCTAACACTTCTGAAAAACCAAAAGAACGCCCACCCGGAACAATATATAAAGCTAAACGAACCGTTCACTGGGCACTTATCCGTACGAAAAACCCTATTGATTTACCTGTTTTTACAAGGAAATAAAATGTGAAAAAAATATTTCTACATCCCATGGCCTTTCCCAACCATTTAAATTTTTCTCTTACAGGTCTAACGCTTCCGAAAAACCAATACAACGCCCACCCGGAAGAATATATAAAGATAAACGAACCGTTCACTGGGTACTTATCCGTATGAAAATCCCTATCGATTTTCCTGTTTTTACAAGGAAGTAAAATGTGAAAAAATATTTCTACATCCCATGGCCTTTCCCAACCATTTAAATTTTTCTCTTACAGGTCTAAAACTTCCGAAAAACCAATACAACGCCCACCCGGAACAATATATAAAGCTAAACGAACCGTTCACTGGGCACTTATCCGTACGAAAAACCCTATTGATTTACCTGTTTTTACAAGGAAATAAAATGTGAAAAAAATATTTCTACATCCCATGGCCTTTCCCAACCATTTAAATTTTTCTCTTACAGGTCTAACGCTTCCGAAAAACCAATACAACGCCCACCCGGAACAATATATAAAGCTAAACGAACCGTTCACTGGGTACTTATCCGTACGAAAAACCCTATTGATTTACCTGTTTTTACAAGGAAGTAAATGTGAAAAAAATATTTCTACATCCCATGGCCTTTCCCAACCATTTAAATTTTTCTCTTACAGGTCTAACACTTCCGAAAAACCAATACAACGCCCACCCGGAACAATATATAAAGCTAAACGAACCGTTCACTGGGTACTTATCCGTACGAAAAACCCTATTGATTTACCTGTATTTACAAGGAAGTAAATGTGAAAAAAATATTTCTACATCCCATGGCCTTTCCCAACCATTTAAATTTTTCTCTTACAGGTCTAACACTTCCGAAAATCCAATACAACGCCCACCCCGAACAATATATAAAGATAAACGAACCGTTCACTAGGTACTTATCCGTCCAAAAATCCCTATCGATTTTCCTGTTTTTACAAGGAAGTAAAATGTGAAAAAATATTTCTACATCCCATGGCCTTTCCCAACCATTTAAATTTTTCTCTTACAGGTCTAACACTTCCGAAAAACCAAAACAATGCCCTCCTGGAACAATATATAAAGCTAAACGAACCGTTCACTGGGCACTTATACATACGAAAAACCCTTTTGATTTACCTGTTTTACAAGGAAATAAAATGTGAAAAAAATATTTCTACATCCCATGGCCTTTCCCAACCATTTAAATTCTTCTCTTACAGGTCTAACACATCCGAAAAACCAATACAACGCCCACCCGGAACAATATATAAAGCTAAACGAACCATTCACTGGGTACATATCCGTACGAAAATCCGTATTGATTTTCCTGTTTTTACAAGGAAGTAAAATGTGAAAAAATTTTTCTACATCCCATGGCCTTTCACAACCATTTAAATTTTTCTCTTACAGGTCTAACACTTCCGAAAAAACAATACAATGCCCACCCGGAACAATATATAAAGCTAAACGAACGGTTCACTGGGTACTTATCCGTACGAAAAACCCTATTGATTTACCTGTTTTTACAAGGAAGTATATGTGAAAAAAATATTTCTACATCCCATGGCCTTTCCCAACGATTTAAATTTTTCTCTTACAGGTCTAACACTTCCGAAAAACCAATACAACGCCCACCCGGAAGAATATATAAAGATAAACGAACCGTTCACTGGGTACTTATCCGTATGAAAATCCCTATCGATTTTCCTGTTTTTACAAGGAAGTAAAATGTGAAAAAATATTTCTACATCCCATGGCCTTTCCCAACCATTTAAATTTTTCTCTTACAGGTCTAAAACTTCCGAAAAACCAATACAACGCCCACCCGGAACAATATATAAAGCTAAACGAACCGTTCACTGGGCACTTATCCGTACGAAAAACCCTATTGATTTACCTGTTTTTACAAGGAAATAAAATGTGAAAAAAATATTTCTACATCCCATGGCCTTTCCCAACCATTTAAATTTTTCTCTTACAGGTCTAACGCTTCCGAAAAACCAATACAACGCCCACCCGGAACAATATATAAAGCTAAACGAACCGTTCACTGGGTACTTATCCGTACGAAAAACCCTATTGATTTACCTGTTTTTACAAGGAAGTAAATGTGAAAAAAATATTTCTACATCCCATGGCCTTTCCCAACCATTTAAATTTTTCTCTTACAGGTCTAACACTTCCGAAAAACCAATACAACGCCCACCCGGAACAATATATAAAGCTAAACGAACCGTTCACTGGGTACTTATCCGTACGAAAAACCCTATTGATTTACCTGTATTTACAAGGAAGTAAATGTGAAAAAAATATTTCTACATCCCATGGCCTTTCCCAACCATTTAAATTTTTCTCTTACAGGTCTAACACTTCCGAAAATCCAATACAACGCCCACCCCGAACAATATATAAAGATAAACGAACCGTTCACTAGGTACTTATCCGTCCAAAAATCCCTATCGATTTTCCTGTTTTTACAAGGAAGTAAAATGTGAAAAAAATATTTCTACATCCCATGGCCTTTCCCAACCATTTAAATTTTTCTCTTACAGGTCTAACACTTCTGAAAAACCAAAACAACGCCCACCCGGAACAATATATAAAGCTAAACGAACCGTTCACTGGGCACTTATCCGTACGAAAAACCCTATTGATTTACCTGTTTTTACAAGGAAATAAAATGTGAAAAAAATATTTCTACATCCCATGGCCTTTCCCAACCATTTAAATTTTTCTCTTACAGGTCTAACACTTCCGAAAAACCAATACAACGCCCACCCGGAAGAATATATAAAGATAAACGAACCGTTCACTGGGTACTTATCCGTATGAAAATCCCTATCGATTTTCCTGTTTTTACAAGGAAGTAAAATGTGAAAAAATATTTCTACATCCCATGGCCTTTCCCAACCATTTAAATTTTTCTCTTACAGGTCTAACACTTCCGAAAAACCAATACAACGCCCACCCGGAACAATATATAAAGCTAAACGAACCGTTCACTGGGCACTTATCCGTACGAAAAACCCTATTGATTTACCTGTTTTTACAAGGAAATAAAATGTGAAAAAAATATTTCTACATCCCATGGCCTTTCCCAACCATTTAAATTTTTCTCTTACAGGTCTCACGCTTCCGAAAAACCAATACAACGCCCACCCGGAACCATATATAAAGCTAAACGAACCGTTCACTGGGTACATATCCGTACGAAAATCCCTATTGATTTTCCTGTTTTTATAAGGAAGTAAAATGTGAAAAAAATATTTCTACATCCCATGGCCTTTCCCAACCATTTAAATTTTTCTCTTACAGGTCTAACACTTCCAAAAAACCAATACAACGCCCACCCGGAACAATATATAAAGCTAAACGAACCGTTCACTGGGTACTTATCCGTACGAAAAACCCTATTGATTTACCTGTTTTTACAAGGAAGTAAATGTGAAAAAAATATTTCTACATCCCATGGCCTTTCCCAACCATTTAAATTTTTCTCTTACAGGTCTAACACTTTCAAAAAACCAATACAACGCCCACCCGGAACAATATATAAAGCTAAACGAACCGTTCACTGGGTACTTATCCGTACGAAAATCCCTATTGATTTACCTGTTTTTCAAAGGAAATAAAATGTGAAAAAAATATTTCTACATCCCATGGCCTTTCCCAACCATTTAAATTATTCTCTTACAGGTCTAACACTTCCGAAAATCCAATACAACGCCCACCCCGAACAATATATAAAGATAAACGAACCGTTCACTAGGTACTTATCCGTCCAAAAATCCCTATCGATTTTCCTGTTTTTACAAGGAAGTAAAATGTGAAAAAAATATTTCTACATCCCATGGCCTTTCCCAACCATTTAAATTTTTCTCTTACAGGTCTAACACTTCTGAAAAACCAAAAGAACGCCCACCCGGAACAATATATAAAGCTAAACGAACCGTTCACTGGGCACTTATCCGTACGAAAAACCCTATTGATTTACCTGTTTTTACAAGGAAATAAAATGTGAAAAAAATATTTCTACATCCCATGGCCTTTCCCAACCATTTAAATTTTTCTCTTACAGGTCTAACGCTTCCGAAAAACCAATACAACGCCCACCCGGAAGAATATATAAAGATAAACGAACCGTTCACTGGGTACTTATCCGTATGAAAATCCCTATCGATTTTCCTGTTTTTACAAGGAAGTAAAATGTGAAAAAATATTTCTACATCCCATGGCCTTTCCCAACCATTTAAATTTTTCTCTTACAGGTCTAACACTTCCAAAAAACCAATACAACGCCCACCCGGAACAATATATAAAGCTAAACGAACCGTTCACTGGGCACTTATCCGTACGAAAAACCCTATTGATTTACCTGTTTTTACAAGGAAATAAAATGTGAAAAAAATATTTCTACATCCCATGGCCTTTCCCAACCATTTAAATTTTTCTCTTACAGGTCTCACGCTTCCGAAAAACCAATACAACGCCCACCCGGAACCATATATAAAGCTAAACGAACCGTTCACTGGGTACATATCCGTACGAAAATCCCTATTGATTTTCCTGTTTTTATAAGGAAGTAAAATGTGAAAAAAATATTTCTACATCCCATGGCCTTTCCCAACCATTTAAATTTTTCTCTTACAGGTCTAACACTTCCAAAAAGCAATACAACGCCCACCCGGAACAATATATAAAGCTAAACGAACCGTTCACTGGGTACTTATCCGTACGAAAAACCCTATTGATTTACCTGTTTTTACAAGGAAGTAAATGTGAAAAAAATATTTCTACATCCCATGGCCTTTCCCAACCATTTAAATTTTTCTCTTACAGGTCTAACACTTTCAAAAAACCAATACAACGCCCACCCGGAACAATATATAAAGCTAAACGAACCGTTCACTGGGTACTTATCCGTACGAAAATCCCTATTGATTTACCTGTTTTTCAAAGGAAATAAAATGTGAAAAAAATATTTCTACATCCCATGGCCTTTCCCAACCATTTAAATTATTCTCTTACAGGTCTAACACTTCTGAAAAACCAATACAACGCAAACCCAGAACAATATATAAAGCTAAACGGACCGTTCACTGGGTACTTATCCGTACGAAAAACCCTATTGATTTACCTGTTTTTACAAGGAAGTAAATGTGAAAAAAATATTTCTACATCCCATGGCCTTTCCCAACCATTTAAATTTTTCTCTTACAGGTCTAACACTTCCGAAAAACCAATACAACGCCCACCCGGAACAATATATAAAGCTAAACGAACCGTTCACTGGGTACTTATCCGTACGAAAAACCCTATTGATTTACCTGTTTTTACAAGGAAGTAAATGTGAAAAAAATATTTCTACATCCCATGGCCTTTCCCAACCATTTAAATTTTTCTCTTACAGGTCTAACACTTCTGAAAATCCAATACAACGCCCACCCCGAACAATATATAAAGATAAACGAACCGTTCACTAGGTACTTATCCGTCCGAAAATCCCCATCGATTTTCCTGTTTTTACAAGGAAGTAAAATGTGAAAAAAATATTTCTACATCCCATGGCCTTTCCCAACCGTTTAAATTTTTCTCTTACAGGTCTAACACTTCCGAAAAACCAATACAACGCCCACCCGGAAGAATATATTAAGATAAACGAACCGTTCACTGGGTACTTATCCGTACGAAAATCCCTATCGATTTTCCTGTTTTTACAAGGAAGTAAAATGTGAAAAAAATATTTCTACATCCCATGGCCTTTTCCAACCATTTAAATTTTTCTCTTACAGGTCTAACACTTCCGAAAAACCAAAACAACGCCCACCCGGAACAATATATAAAGCTAAACGAACCGTTCACTGGGCACTTATCCGTACGAAAAACCCTATTGATTTACCTGTTTTACAAGGAAGTAAAATGTGAAAAAAATAATTCTACATCCCATGGCCTTTCCCAACCATTTAAATTTTTCTCTTACAGGTCTAACACTTCCGAAAAACCAAAACAACGCCCACCCGGAACAATATATAAAGCTAAACGAACCGTTCACTGGGCACTTATCCGTACGAAAAACCCTATTGATTTACCTGTTTTACAAGGAAATAAAATGTGAAAAAAATATTTCTACATCCCATGGCCTTTCCCAACCATTTAAATTCTTCTCTTACAGGTCTAACACATCCGAAAAACCAAAACAACGCCCACCCGGAACAATATATAAAGCTAAACGAACCGTTCACTGGGTACATATCCGTACGAAAATCCCTATTGATTTTCCTGTTTTTACAAGGAAGTAAAATGTGAAAAAAATATTTCTACATCCCATGGCCTTTCCCAACCATTTAAATTTTTCTCTTACAGGTCTAACGCTTCCGAAAAACCAATACAACGCCCACCCGGAACAATATATAAAGCTAAACGAACCGTTCACTGGGTACTTATCCGTACGAAAAACCCTATCGATTTACCTGTTTTTACAAGGAAGTAAATATGAAAAAAATAATTCTACATCCCATGGCCTTTCCCAACCATTTAAATTTTTCTCTTACAGGTCTAACACTTCCGAAAAACCAAAACAACGCCCACCCGGAACAATATATAAAGCTAAACGAACCGTTCACTGGGCACTTATCCGTACGAAAAACCCTATTGATTTACCTGTTTTTACAAGGAAGTAAATGTGAAAAAAATATTTCTACATCCCATGGCCTTTCCCAACCATTTAAATTTTTCTCTTACAGGTCTAACACTTCCGAAAAACCAAAACAACGCCCACCCGGAACAATATATAAAGCTAAACGAACCGTTCACTGGGTACTTATCCGTACGAAAAACCCTATTGATTTACCTGTTTTTACAAGGAAGTAAATGTGAAAAAAATATTTCTACATCCCATGGCCTTTCCCAACCATTTAAATTTTTCTCTTACAGGTCAAACACTTCCGAAAATCCAATACAACGCCCACCCCGAACAATATATAAAGATAAACGAACCGTTCACTAGGTACTTATCCGTCCGAAAATCCCTATCGATTTTCCTGTTTTTACAAGGAAGTAAAATGTGAAAAAAATATTTCTACATCCCATGGCCTTTCCCAACCATTTAAATTTTTCTCTTACAGGTCTAACACTTCCGAAAAACCAATACAACGCCCACCCGGAAGAATATATTAAGATAAACGAACCGTTCACTGGGTACTTATCCGTACGAAAATCCCTATCGATTTTCCTGTTTTTACAAGGAAGTAAAATGTGAAAAAAATATTTCTACATCCCATGGCCTTTTCCAACCATTTAAATTTTTCTCTTACAGGTCTAACACTTCCGAAAAACCAAAACAACGCCCACCCGGAAAAATATATAAAGCTAAACGAACCATTCACTGGGCACTTATCCGTACGAAAAACCCTATTGATTTACCTGTTTTACAAGGAAGTAAAATGTGAAAAAAATAATTCTACATCCCATGGCCTTTCCCAACCATTTAAATTTTTCTCTTACAGGTCTCACGCTTCCGAAAAACCAATACAACGCCCACCCGGAACCATATATAAAGCTAAACGAACCGTTCACTGGGTACATATCCGTACGAAAATCCCTATTGATTTTCCTATTTTTATAAGGAAGTAAAATGTGAAAAAAATATTTCTACATCCCATGGCCTTTCCCAACCATTTAAATTTTTCTCTTACAGGTCTAACACTTCCAAAAAACCAATACAACGCCCACCCGGAACAATATATAAAGCTAAACGAACCGTTCACTGGGTACTTATCTGTACGAAAAACCCTATTGATTTACCTGTTTTTACAAGGAAGTAAATGTGAAAAAAATATTTCTACATCCCATGGCCTTTCCCAACCATTTAAATTTTTCTCTTACAGGTCTAACACTTTCAAAAAACCAATACAACGCCCACCCGGAACAATATATAAAGCTAAACGAACCGTTCACTGGGTACTTATCCGTACGAAAATCCCTATTGATTTACCTGTTTTTCAAAGGAAATAAAATGTGAAAAAAATATTTCTACATCCCATGGCCTTTCCCAACCATTTAAATTATTCTCTTACAGGTCTAACACTTCTGAAAAACCAATACAACGCAAACCCAGAACAATATATAAAGCTAAACGGACCGTTCACTGGGTACTTATCCGTACGAAAAACCCTATTGATTTACCTGTTTTTACAAGGAAGTAAATGTGAAAAAAATATTTCTACATCCCATGGCCTTTCCCAACCATTTAAATTTTTCTCTTACAGGTCTAACACTTCCGAAAAACCAATACAACGCCCACCCGGAACAATATATAAAGCTAAACGAACCGTTCACTGGGTACTTATCCGTACGAAAAACCCTATTGATTTACCTGTTTTTACAAGGAAGTAAATGTGAAAAAAATATTTCTACATCCCATGGCCTTTCCCAACCATTTAAATTTTTCTCTTACAGGTCTAACACTTCCGAAAATCCAATACAACGCCCACCCCGAACAATATATAAAGATAAACGAACCGTTCACTAGGTACTTATCCGTCCGAAAATCCCCATCGATTTTCCTGTTTTTACAAGGAAGTAAAATGTGAAAAAAATATTTCTACATCCCATGGCCTTTCCCAACCGTTTAAATTTTTCTCTTACAGGTCTAACACTTCCGAAAAACCAATACAACGCCCACCCGGAAGAATATATTAAGATAAACGAACCGTTCACTGGGTACTTATCCGTACGAAAATCCCTATCGATTTTCCTGTTTTTACAAGGAAGTAAAATGTGAAAAAAATATTTCTACATCCCATGGCCTTTTCCAACCATTTAAATTTTTCTCTTACAGGTCTAACACTTCCGAAAAACCAAAACAACGCCCACCCGGAACAATATATAAAGCTAAACGAACCGTTCACTGGGCACTTATCCGTACGAAAAACCCTATTGATTTACCTGTTTTACAAGGAAGTAAAATGTGAAAAAAATAATTCTACATCCCATGGCCTTTCCCAACCATTTAAATTTTTCTCTTACAGGTCTAACACTTCCGAAAAACCAAAACAACGCCCACCCGGAACAATATATAAAGCTAAACGAACCGTTCACTGGGCACTTATCCGTACGAAAAACCCTATTGATTTACCTGTTTTACAAGGAAATAAAATGTGAAAAAAATATTTCTACATCCCATGGCCTTTCCCAACCATTTAAATTCTTCTCTTACAGGTCTAACACATCCGAAAAACCAATACAACGCCCACCCGGAACAATATATAAAGCTAAACGAACCGTTCACTGGGTACATATCCGTACGAAAATCCCTATTGATTTTCCTGTTTTTACAAGGAAGTAAAATGTGAAAAAAATATTTCTACATCCCATGGCCTTTCCCACCATTTAAATTTTTCTCTTACAGGTCTAACGCTTCCGAAAAACCAATACAACGCCCACCCGGAACAATATATAAAGCTAAACGAACCGTTCACTGGGTACTTATCCGTACGAAAAACCCTATCGATTTACCTGTTTTTACAAGGAAGTAAATGTGAAAAAAATAATTCTACATCCCATGGCCTTTCCCAACCATTTAAATTTTTCTCTTACAGGTCTAACACTTCCGAAAAACCAAAACAACGCCCACCCGGAACAATATATAAAGCTAAACGAACCGTTCACTGGGCACTTATCCGTACGAAAAACCCTATTGATTTACCTGTTTTTACAAGGAAGTAAATGTGAAAAAAATATTTCTACATCCCATGGCCTTTCCCAACCATTTAAATTTTTCTCTTACAGGTCTAACACTTCCGAAAAACCAATACAACGCCCACCCGGAACAATATATAAAGCTAAACGAACCGTTCACTGGGTACTTATCCGTACGAAAAACCCTATTGATTTACCTGTTTTTACAAGGAAGTAAATGTGAAAAAAATATTTCTACATCCCATGGCCTTTCCCAACCATTTAAATTTTTCTCTTACAGGTCAAACACTTCCGAAAATCCAATACAACGCCCACCCCGAACAATATATAAAGATAAACGAACCGTTCACTAGGTACTTATCCGTCCGAAAATCCCTATCGATTTTCCTGTTTTTACAAGGAAGTAAAATGTGAAAAAAATATTTCTACATCCCATGGCCTTTCCCAACCATTTAAATTTTTCTCTTACAAGTCTAACACTTCCGAAAAACCAATACAACGCCCACCCGGAAGAATATATTAAGATAAACGAACCGTTCACTGGGTACTTATCCGTACGAAAATCCCTATCGATTTTCCTGTTTTTACAAGGAAGTAAAATGTGAAAAAAATATTTCTACATCCCATGGCCTTTTCCAACCATTTAAATTTTTCTCTTACAGGTCTAACACTTCCGAAAAACCAAAACAACGCCCACCCGGAACAATATATAAAGCTAAACGAACCATTCACTGGGCACTTATCCGTACGAAAAACCCTATTGATTTACCTGTTTTACAAGGAAGTAAAATGTGAAAAAAATAATTCTACATCCCATGGCCTTTCCCAACCATTTAAATTTTTCTCTTACAGGTCTAACACTTCCGAAAAACCAAAACAACGCCCACCCGGAACAATATATAAAGCTAAACGAACCGTTCACTGGGCACTTATCCGTACGAAAAACCCTATTGATTTACCTGTTTTACAAGGAAATAAAATGTGAAAAAAATATTTCTACATCCCATGGCCTTTCCCAACCATTAAAATTTTTCTCTTACAGGTCTAACACTTCCGAAAAACCAATACAACGCCCACCCGGAACAATATATAAAGCTAAACGAACCGTTCACTGGGTACTTATCCGTACGAAAAACCCTATTGATTTACCTGTTTTTACAAGGAAGTAAATGTGAAAAAAATATTTCTACATCCCATGGCCTTTCCCAACCATTTAAATTTTTCTCTTACAGGTCTAACACTTCCGAAAATCCAATACAACGCCCACCCCGAACAATATATAAAGATAAACGAACCGTTCACTAGGTACTTATCCGTCCGAAAATCCCCATCGATTTTCCTGTTTTTACAAGGAAGTAAAATGTGAAAAAAATATTTCTACATCCCATGGCCTTTCCCAACCGTTTAAATTTTTCTCTTACAGGTCTAACACTTCCGTACGAAAATCCCTATCGATTTTCCTGTTTTTACAAGGAAGTAAAATGTGAAAAAAATATTTCTACATCCCATGGCCTTTTCCAACCATTTAAATTTTTCTCTTACAGGTCTAACACTTCCGAAAAACCAAAACAACGCCCACCCGGAACAATATATAAAGCTAAACGAACCGTTCACTGGGCACTTATCCGTACGAAAAACCCTATTGATTTACCTGTTTTACAAGGAAGTAAAATGTGAAAAAAATAATTCTACATCCCATGGCCTTTCCCAACCATTTAAATTTTTCTCTTACAGGTCTAACACTTCCGAAAAACCAAAACAACGCCCACCCGGAACAATATATAAAGCTAAACGAACCGTTCACTGGGCACTTATCCGTACGAAAAACCCTATTGATTTACCTGTTTTACAAGGAAATAAAATGTGAAAAAAATATTTCTACATCCCATGGCCTTTCCCAACCATTTAAATTCTTCTCTTACAGGTCTAACACACCCGAAAAACCAATACAACGCCCACCCGGAACAATATATAAAGCTAAACGAACCGTTCACTGGGTACATATCCGTACGAAAATCCCTATTGATTTTCCTGTTTTTACAAGGAAGTAAAATGTGAAAAAAATATTTCTACATCCCATGGCCTTTCCCACCATTTAAATTTTTCTCTTACAGGTCTAACGCTTCCGAAAAACCAATACAACGCCCACCCGGAACAATATATAAAGCTAAACGAACCGTTCACTGGGTACTTATCCGTACGAAAAACCCTATCGATTTACCTGTTTTTACAAGGAAGTAAATGTGAAAAAAATAATTCTACATCCCATGGCCTTTCCCAACCATTTAAATTTTTCTCTTACAGGTCTAACACTTCCGAAAAACCAAAACAACGCCCACCCGGAACAATATATAAAGCTAAACGAACCGTTCACTGGGCACTTATCCGTACGAAAAACCCTATTGATTTACCTGTTTTACAAGGAAATAAAATGTGAAAAAAATATTTCTACATCCCATGGCCTTTCCCAACCATTAAAATTTTTCTCTTACAGGTCTAACACTTCCGAAAAACCAATACAACGCCCACCCGGAACAATATATAAAGCTAAACGAACCGTTCACTGGGTACTTATCCGTACGAAAAACCCTATTGATTTACCTGTTTTTACAAGGAAGTAAATGTGAAAAAAATATTTCTACATCCCATGGCCTTTCCCAACCATTTAAATTTTTCTCTTACAGGTCTAACACTTCCGAAAATCCAATACAACGCCCACCCCGAACAATATATAAAGATAAACGAACCGTTCACTAGGTACTTATCCGTCCGAAAATCCCCATCGATTTTCCTGTTTTTACAAGGAAGTAAAATGTGAAAAAAATATTTCTACATCCCATGGCCTTTCCCAACCGTTTAAATTTTTCTCTTACAGGTCTAACACTTCCGTACGAAAATCCCTATCGATTTTCCTGTTTTTACAAGGAAGTAAAATGTGAAAAAAATATTTCTACATCCCATGGCCTTTTCCAACCATTTAAATTTTTCTCTTACAGGTCTAACACTTCCGAAAAACCAAAACAACGCCCACCCGGAACAATATATAAAGCTAAACGAACCGTTCACTGGGCACTTATCCGTACGAAAAACCCTATTGATTTACCTGTTTTACAAGGAAGTAAAATGTGAAAAAAATAATTCTACATCCCATGGCCTTTCCCAACCATTTAAATTTTTCTCTTACAGGTCTAACACTTCCGAAAAACCAAAACAACGCCCACCCGGAACAATATATAAAGCTAAACGAACCGTTCACTGGGCACTTATCCGTACGAAAAACCCTATTGATTTACCTGTTTTACAAGGAAATAAAATGTGAAAAAAATATTTCTACATCCCATGGCCTTTCCCAACCATTTAAATTCTTCTCTTACAGGTCTAACACACCCGAAAAACCAATACAACGCCCACCCGGAACAATATATAAAGCTAAACGAACCGTTCACTGGGTACATATCCGTACGAAAATCCCTATTGATTTTCCTGTTTTTACAAGGAAGTAAAATGTGAAAAAAATATTTCTACATCCCATGGCCTTTCCCACCATTTAAATTTTTCTCTTACAGGTCTAACGCTTCCGAAAAACCAATACAACGCCCACCCGGAACAATATATAAAGCTAAACGAACCGTTCACTGGGTACTTATCCGTACGAAAAACCCTATCGATTTACCTGTTTTTACAAGGAAGTAAATGTGAAAAAAATAATTCTACATCCCATGGCCTTTCCCAACCATTTAAATTTTTCTCTTACAGGTCTAACACTTCCGAAAAACCAAAACAACGCCCACCCGGAACAATATATAAAGCTAAACGAACCGTTCACTGGGCACTTATCCGTACGAAAAACCCTATTGATTTACCTGTTTTTACAAGGAAGTAAATGTGAAAAAAATATTTCTACATCCCATGGCCTTTCCCAACCATTTAAATTTTTCTCTTACAGGTCTAACACTTCCGAAAAACCAATACAACGCCCACCCGGAACAATATATAAAGCTAAACGAACCGTTCACTGGGTACTTATCCGTACGAAAAACCCTATTGATTTACCTGTTTTTACAAGGAAGTAAATGTGAAAAAAATATTTCTACATCCCATGGCCTTTCCCAACCATTTAAATTTTTCTCTTACAGGTCAAACACTTCCGAAAATCCAATACAACGCCCACCCCGAACAATATATAAAGATAAACGAACCGTTCACTAGGTACTTATCCGTCCGAAAATCCCTATCGATTTTCCTGTTTTTACAAGGAAGTAAAATGTGAAAAAAATATTTCTACATCCCATGGCCTTTCCCAACCATTCAAATTTTTCTCTTACAAGTCTAACACT
The DNA here is from genome assembly GCF_049243985.1 of Paroedura picta. Classification (NCBI taxonomy): domain Eukaryota; kingdom Metazoa; phylum Chordata; class Lepidosauria; order Squamata; family Gekkonidae; genus Paroedura; species Paroedura picta. Next base: position 18,335,701 of record NC_135372.1, read on the forward strand.
TCCGAAAAACCAATACAACGCCCACCCGGAAGAATATATTAAGATAAACGAACCGTTCACTGGGTACTTATCCGTACGAAAATCCCTATCGATTTTCCTGTTTTTACAAGGAAGTAAAATGTGAAAAAAATATTTCTACATCCCATGGCCTTTTCCAACCATTTAAATTTTTCTCTTACAGGTCTAACACTTCCGAAAAACCAAAACAACGCCCACCCGGAACAATATATAAAGCTAAACGAACCATTCACTGGGCACTTATCCGTACGAAAAACCCTATTGATTTACCTGTTTTACAAGGAAGTAAAATGTGAAAAAAATAATTCTACATCCCATGGCCTTTCCCAACCATTTAAATTTTTCTCTTACAGGTCTAACACTTCCGAAAAACCAAAACAACGCCCACCCGGAACAATATATAAAGCTAAACGAACCGTTCACTGGGCACTTATCCGTACGAAAAACCCTATTGATTTACCTGTTATACAAGGAAATAAAATGTGAAAAAAATATTTCTACATCCCATGGCCTTTCCCAACCATTTAAATTCTTCTCTTACAGGTCTAACACATCCGAAAAACCAATACAACGCCCACCCGGAACAATATATAAAGCTAAACGAACCGTTCACTGGGTACATATCCGTACGAAAATCCCTATTGATTTTCCTGTTTTTACAAGGAAGTAAAATGTGAAAAAAATATTTCTACATCCCATGGCCTTTCCCAACCATTTAAATTTTTCTCTTACAGGTCTAAGACTTCCGAAAAACCAATACAACGCCCACCCGGAATAATATATAAAGCTAAACGAACGGTTCACTGGGTACTTATCCGTACGAAAATCCCTATTGATTTTCCTGTTTTTACAAGGAAGTAAAATGTGAAAAAAATATTTCTACATCCCATGGCCTTTCCCAACCATTTAAATTTTTCTCTTACAGGTCTAACACTTCCGAAAAACCAAAACAATGCCCACCCGGAACAATATATAAAGCTAAACGAACCGTTCACTGGGCACTTATCCATCCGAAAAACCCTATTGATTTACCTGTTTTACAAGGAAATAAAATGTGAAAAAAATATTTCTACATCCCATGGCCTTTCCCAACCATTTAAATTCTTCTCTTACAGGTCTAACACATCCAAAAAACCAATACAACGCCCACCTGGAACAATATATAAAGCTAAACGAACCGTTCACTGGGTACATATCCGTACGAAAATCCCTATTGATTTTCCTGTTTTTACAAGGAAGTAAAATGTGAAAAAAATATTTCTACATCCCATGGCCTTTCCCAACCATTTAAATTTTTCTCTTACAGGTCTAAGACTTCCGAAAAACCAATACAACGCCCACCCGGAACAATATATAAAGCTAAACGAACCGTTCACTGGGTACTTATCCGTACGAAAAACCCTATTGATTTACCTGTTTTTACAAGAAAGTAAATGTGAAAAAAATATTTCTACATCCCATGGCCTTTCCCAACCATTTAAATTTTTCTCTTACAGGTCTAACACTTCCGAAAATCCAATACAACGCCCACCCCGAACAATATATAAAGCTAAACGAACGGTTCACTGGGTACTTATCCGTACGAAAATCCCTATTGATTTTCCTGTTTTTACAAGGAAGTAAAATGTGAAAAAAATATTTCTACATCCCATGGCCTTTCCCAACCATTTAAATTATTCTCTTACAGGTCTAACACTTCTGAAAAACCAATACAACGCCCACCCGGAACAATAAATAAAGCTAAACGAACCGTTCACTGGGTACTTATCCGTACGAAAAACCCTATTGATTTACCTGTTTTTACAAGGAAGTAAATGTGAAAAAAATATTTCTACATCCCATGGCCTTTCCCAACCATTTAAATTTTTCTCTTACAGGTCTAACACTTCCGAAAAACCAAAACAACGCCCACCCGGAACAATATATAAAGCTAAACGAACCGTTCACTGGGTACTTATCCGTACGAAAAACCCTATTGATTTACCTGTTTTTACAAGGAAGTAAATGTGAAAAAAATATTTCTACATCCCATGGCCTTTCCCAACCATTTAAATTTTTCTCTTACAGGTCTAACACTTCCGAAAATCCAATACAACGCCCACCCCGAACAATATATAAAGATAAACGAACCGTTCACTAGGTACTTATCCGTCCGAAAATCCCTATCGATTTTCCTGTTTTTACAAGGAAGTAAAATGTGAAAAAAATATTTCTACATCCCATGGCCTTTCCCAACCATTTAAATTTTTCTCTTACAGGTCTAACACTTCCGAAAAACCAAAACAACGCCCACCCGGAACAATATATAAAGCTAAACGAACCGTTCACTGGGCACTTATCCGTACGAAAAACCCTATTGATTTACCTGTTTTTACAAGGAAATAAAATGTGATAAAAATATTTCTACATCCCATGGCCTTTCCCAACCATTTAAATTTTTCTCTTACATGTCTAACACTTCCGAAAAACCAATACAATGCCCACCCGGAAGAATATATAAAGATAAACGAACCGTTCACTGGGTACTTATCCGTATGAAAATCCCTATCGATTTTCCTGTTTTTACAAGGAAGTAAAATGTGAAAAAATATTTCTACATCCCATGGCCTTTCCCAACCATTTAAATTTTTCTCTTACAGGTCTAACACTTCCGAAAAAACAATACAACGCCCACCCGGAACAATATATAAAGCTAAACGAACCGTTCACTGGGTACTTATCCGTACGAAAAACCCTATTGATTTACCTGTTTTTACAAGGAAGTAAATGTGAAAAAAATATTTCTACATCCCATGGCCTTTCCCAACCATTTAAATTTTTCTCTTACAGGTCAAACACTTCCGAAAATCCAATACAACGCCCACCCCGAACAATATATAAAGATAAACGAACCGTTCACTAGGTACTTATCCGTCCGAAAATCCCTATCGATTTTCCTGTTTTTACAAGGAAGTAAAATGTGAAAAAAATATTTCTACATCCCATGGCCTTTTCCAACCATTTAAATTTTTCTCTTACAGGTCTAACACATCCGAAAAACCAATACAACGCCCACCCGGAACAATATATAAAGCTAAACGAACCGTTCACTGGGTACATATCCGTACGAAAATCCCTATTGATTTTCCTGTTTTTACAAGGAAGTAAAATGTGAAAAAAATATTTCTACATCCCATGGCCTTTCCCAACCATTTAAATTTTTCTCTTACAGGTCTAACGCTTCCGAAAAACCAATACAACGCCCACCCGGAACAATATATAAAGCTAAACGAACCGTTCACTGGGTACTTATCCGTACGAAAAACCCTATTGATTTACCTGTTTTTACAAGGAAGTAAATGTGAAAAAAATATTTCTACATCCCATGGCCTTTCCTAACCATTTAAATTTTTCTCTTACAGGTCTAACACTTGCGAAAAACAAATACAACGCCCACCCCGAACAATATATAAAGCTAAACGAACGGTTCACTTGGTACTTATCCGTACGAAAATCCCTATCGATTTTCCTGTTTTTACAAGGAAGTAAAATGTGAAAAAAATAATTCTACATCCCATGGCCTTTCCCAACCATTTAAATTTTTCTCTTACAGGTCTAACTCTTCCGAAAAACCAAAACAACGCCCACCCGGAACAATATATAAAGCTAAACGAACCGTTCACTGGGCACTTATCCGTACGAAAAACCCTATTGATTTACCTGTTTTACAAGGAAATAAAATGTGAAAAAAATATTTCTACATCCCATGGCCTTTCCCAACCATTTAAATTCTTCTCTTACAGGTCTAACACATCCAAAAAACCAATACAACGCCCACCTGGAACAATATATAAAGCTAAACGAACGGTTCACTGGGTACTTATCCGTACGAAAATCCCTATTGATTTTCCTGTTTTTACAAGGAAGTAAAATGTGAAAAAAATATTTCTACATCCCATGGCCTTTCCCAACCATTTAAATTTTTCTCTTACAGGTCTAACACATCCAAAAAACCAATACAACGCCCACCTGGAACAATATATAAAGCTAAACGAACCGTTCACTGGGTACATATCCGTACGAAAATCCCTATTGATTTTCCTGTTTTTACAAGGAAGTAAAATGTGAAAAAAATATTTCTACATCCCATGGCCTTTCCCAACCATTTAAATTTTTCTCTTACAGGTCTAAGACTTCCGAAAAACCAATACAACGCCCACCCGGAACAATATATAAAGCTAAACGAACCGTTCACTGGGTACTTATCCGTACGAAAAACCCTATTGATTTACCTGTTTTTACAAGGAAGTAAATGTGAAAAAAATATTTCTACATCCCATGGCCTTTCCCAACCATTTAAATTTTTCTCTTACAGGTCTAACACTTCCGAAAATCCAATACAACGCCCACCCCGAACAATATATAAAGCTAAACGAACGGTTCACTGGGTACTTATCCGTACGAAAATCCCTATTGATTTACCTGTTTTTACAAGGAAATAAAATGTGAAAAAAATATTTCAACATCCCATGGCCTTTCCCAACCATTTAAATTATTCTCTTACAGGTCTAACACTTCTGAAAAACCAATACAACGCCCACCCGGAACAATATATAAAGCTAAACGAACCGTTCACTGGGTACTTATCCGTACGAAAAACCCTATTGATTTACCTGTTTTTACAAGGAAGTAAATGTGAAAAAAATATTTCTACATCCCATGGCCTTTCCTAACCATTTAAATTTTTCTCTTACAGGTCTAACACTTCCGAAAAACCAAAACAACGCCCACCCGGAACAATATATAAAGCTAAACGAACCGTTCACTGGGCACTTATCCGTACGAAAAACCCTATTGATTTACCTGTTTTTACAAGGAAATAAAATGTGAAAAAAATATTTCTACATCCCATGGCCTTTCCCAACCATTTAAATTTTTCTCTTACAGGTCTAACACTTCCGAAAAACCAAAACAATGCCCACCCGGAACAATATATAAAGCTAAACGAACCGTTCACTGGGCACTCATCCGTCCGAAAAACCCTATTGATTTACCTGTTTTACAAGGAAATAAAATGTGAAAAAAATATTTCTACATCCCATGGCCTTTCCCAACCATTTAAATTCTTCTCTTACAGGTCTAACACATCCAAAAAACCAATACAACGCCCACCTGGAACAATATATAAAGCTAAACGAACCGTTCACTGGGTACATATCCGTACAAAAATCCCTATTGATTTTCCTGTTTTTACAAGGAAGTAAAATGTGAAAAAAATATTTCTACATCCCATGGCCTTTCCCAACCATTTAAATTTTTCTCTTACAGGTCTAAGACTTCCGAAAAACCAATACAACGCCCACCCGGAATAATATATAAAGCTAAACGAACCGTTCACTGGGTACTTATCCGTACGAAAAACCCTATTGATTTACCTGTTTTTACAAGGAAGTAAATGTGAAAAAAATATTTCTACATCCCATGGCCTTTCCCAACCATTTAAATTTTTCTCTTACAGGTCTAACACTTCCGAAAATCCAATACAACGCCCACCCCGAACAATATATAAAGCTAAACGAACGGTTCACTGGGTACTTATCCGTACGAAAATCCCTATTGATTTTCCTGTTTTTACAAGGAAGTAAAATGTGAAAAAAATATTTCTACATCCCATGGCCTTTCCCAACCATTTAAATTTTTCTCTTACAGGTCTAA